>NW_027468881.1:9958993-10018993 GCF_046254945.1 Alosa pseudoharengus | reverse complement strand
ATGTGCAAAGTAATGACTGAAACTCTATATATTTTTGGTTAATTTGCCTGAATTTGCCTGAGGTTTTACATGACAATCTCATTAGCGCCGTACTGACACTCATTTTTTGTCACCAATTGGCTAGGCTAACACCGCTTGTTTACATTAAAATAGCTAGGTTCGATCTCTCTGATATGCGTTTAAAATGTGATCAGACTATTGATTTAACATGTTGAGACCTTGAAGAATGTATTACTACTGTGTGGACTCGAAATGTAAAGCTGAAATATGCTTTAGATGCGTTAGAATATCAACCGCGATTAGCATGCTAAATGCAATTAAAAATGAATGAATGAGCTACCAATCGCCACTGTAATGTCCTGACCATCTCTGGATCAGATACCCTAGCTCACTTCTTAAGACCATGGGGATGGTGTTACAACAGTGTGGAGTTGAAATCCGATGTGTAAGTATGCTTTAGAAGTGTAAACATGTCAACCGCGATTAGCATGGTAAATGCATTGAAAATGATTGAGGTACCAATCGCCACTGTAATGACCTAACGATCTCTGGAAATACTTTAATAACGTGATCAGACACTCTAGCTCACTTTTTAAGACCATAGAGATGGTGTTACAACAGTGTGGATTTGAAATCCGATGGGTAAATTATGCTTTAGAAGTGTAAACATGTCGACCGCGATTTGCATGATGAATGAATGGGGGAATGAATGGGCGTGAACTACTTTTACAAGGGCTGCAGGGTCTCTAAAAAATGTATTTAAGCCCTCATTTGCTTTTAGTTTTACTCATTTATTCATGTTTTACTGTACCAGATGAAACATGGAGACGCATAGACATCGGTGCAGCTTGTGCGACAAGACTTTCACTGAAAAGTCCAACCTGACGAGGCATTTGAAGATCCATGCCGTCGCCAGGGAGACCTTTGACTGTGATGTATGCAGCAAGAGCTTGACCACCAAATCATCGCTGGTCAGCCATCAACAGCAACACCAGTACCCCAACATAATTTTGTACCGGCAAGGAGAGGCCAGGCTGCAGTGTACAGAGGCAGCAAAATCTGTGGCAGAGGCCCTCAGCACCGTTGACCCCAGCACCGTTGTTGACCCTACATGGCTGGATCGTAAGACAGCAGAGACGGCTGCCCAAGAGATCCGGGGGTGAGTTGTGGAAAGGTCAGCTGGTCATCGTGTTTGGGAAGTACGCCGGTCAGACCTTCAGGTGGCTTTTAGAAAATTATGTCGGCTGGCTGGTGTGGTTGCTGTTCCAGTTCTGCCAGCAAGGAGAGCAGAACGAGCTGCTGAAGTGGCAGAAGGAGCGGCTGTTCGAGTACACCAGAGAGTTCCCTCCTGTCACATGGCACCTTGACAGGAGGTTGAAGGTAAGATAAACTCCGTTACCTTTTAGACCTGAGTAATTGATGCTAAGCAGTAACCAGTATTAGTAAAAGTATTATTTTATGAGATGAATCTATGGTTGTGTTTTATTTTCTGCAGAAAGCACAATCGAAGAAAGACCGGGCTCCTTCGACCGTCTCTGACCTCTCTCAGCAGGACCCCAACTACGCCAGCGATGCCGAGTTGTTGGCTGCTGCAGGTATAGTAGTATTATGCTGAAATGAACATAAAATGACTTTGTAGTATGCTGTGGAGCTGCTAGGACTTGTGTTTGTTCCTCGTGAAATTCATCAGTATGTGTGGAGCAATGCAGTTGATCAATTTTTGTGGTGTTCTCCTCTTCAGAGAGTGTCCTGGACGAGTCCGAGGCGTCGGTCAGCACGCAGCTGACCACCTGGGGAGACCTCGCCAGCTCTGTGTGCAAGGACGACAGGCCCGGACCCTCGTCCCTCCGAGAGACCTCGGAACCCGGTGGCGTCGTGCTGGAGGGCTGGCAGAAGTTCTGGTTGCAGCCGCCTGAATCTGCCCAAGCCCTTGGTATAGCCCCCGCGAACATCAAGTGGCTGAAGACCAACGAGACCTACGGGCTGTTTGAGAGGGCGTCCAAGTACAAAAATGTCAGGGGAGAGATGGCCGAGCGGAAGCTCTTTAAGGAGAAGATGGAGTTCCACCCGCCCCCACCTGCTATGGCCGTCAAGGGAGCTGTGCCCTACATGCTCTGCTTCTTCACCACCCATGCCTTCTTCTGGCGGCCGGTCGGCGTGATGAAGGCATTGATCCGCTGCCCCAACACCAACTGCCCCGCACCGCCAGAGTACTACCTGGAGAAGAGAGGGTACGGCAGCTACGCCAGGTAAGTGTGCGGCATGAACTTTCATTACACCCTGCTGACCGAGAGGTTGATGTGCAAGCACTGTCTCAAGCTGAGGGAGGAGCTGAGCCAGGCGCACGCAGACGACAGCGACGACGCCCACCGTACCCAGCAGCAGTACACCTGGCTGGCGTACAGTCCGAAAATTTTGATGAACCTCGCCCCGGCCATCAGAAGCATGTTCCCTGCCATAAGCTGCGGCAGGCGTGCTGTGGACAGGAGTGTGGTCACCCTGATGAGCGACCGACTCAGCGCTGTCTCGATGAGCAAGGTGCAGAGGCTGCTGCAGCAGGGCCACGACGGGTGGTACGTGGAGTGTCGGGACCTGTACCAGACTCTCCTGTATGATGCCCACATGTTGGCGGCTGGATCGTCTTCGTCATCTGTCATTTGCCAGAGCAGCTGGCACTTACACCCCTCCTATCGCCTCGTCTCCCCTTCCGTCTGCTCGGGTCCTGAGGCGTGCGCACTTGATCCTGGAGATGGAGAAGATGCGGCACGACGAAGGTATGTACAGCATAAAGTACTTGTGATCATATGGAACAGACTGACTGTTGATAAAAACCACGCAATGAATGTTCTGCTTTGTTTTTATAGATTCTCAAGAAGATCTACGGCGACGGCCAGGGCACCATGCAGTACGTCACCAGCGTGCTGAATGAGTGGGGTCAGTTCTTGACCACAGTGGTGGTGGCGTCCGAGTCTGAGGGGTGCTACGCACGCATGGCCAGAGGTCTGGTTGCCCGCTTTCGCCGTGCCAACGCTCCTGCTCCGAAGGTGGTGTACGCGGACAACAACTGCTGTCGGTGAGTTCAATAGCAGTTGAAACCTATGATGAAATGGATAATCCAACATGTAACACACCTACACAAAATGTCATGTCATTTTCAGTGACAGCGGTTCGTCGTTCTTGGAGAACCTGTTTGGTGACTGGGTGAAGAGGGGTACCGTCATCAGGCTGGACATCCGCCACTGGCTGCACCGCTGGGATGCCGTCGTGATCAAGCAGAGCCACGCCAAGTACGGGGCTTTCATGAGTGCCATGGCGGGTGCCGTGCTCGCCTACAACAAGGCGGACATGATGCTCCTGGTCCAGGCGGTCAGGAACGGCAACCCAGAGCTCTACGGCAGGTACTCTGATGAGGAGATGATGGCCTTCATCAAACCTCATCAGATCAGGTCGTATGTAAGGCGTATTACCCGTGGGGTTGTGGGAAGTGGGGTTTTCATATTCACATATGGATTCAACTGTACTGGACTAAGGTATCGGTCAGATCCAGCTTTGAAAATAAATGTACGTATGTGTTACATGTGTGAATGTAATGTGATTAAATATATATCCTATGTGTTACAGGAGACAAGAGTCCATCCTTGCTGAATTCCGGGGACTAGCCGGCCTTGAGGGGCAGCAGAGGGGTCTTGTCCGCCCTGAAGGGACTTATTTCCCCAATAATGACCGGCGTTCTATACATTATCCCGCTTATTACTCGGCTACTTGCCAAAGCGAAATAATAAACTCCCCACGATATGACAGTGATTCTTCCGTTTTTAAACGGAATTCCGTTTTTTTCGACTTGAAAATGAGACCCACGCAATTCGTATAGATCCGATGAGTTTTATTTAGAGGGGGGGGGCTATTATTCTGCATAACATCGGAAGTCAGAGTCAGAAATCTGTCGGTCAGAGGTAGGCTATTATTCTGCATAACATCGTTATAACAGGCCGCTGACAATGACGACGGGTTTTGTGCTTCACATCTTTCCGAATATCACGCCGCAAGTACTGTATTCCGTTTAGGATCCTACTAGTGGATTTCATTGAAAGTGAAAGTAGACGGGTTGATCAGCTGCGTCCTGAAGAATGCTTGATTCAAGTTCAGTGTGTGTGGCGCACTAGTTTCTCAGCAGAAGCCATGAAACGGTAAAGGTCAACAAATTGATTTAAAAAGACATCATGTATGAAGTTTGTTTCCCCCTCGTTTTGGCTTTGTATCGGGTTCGCTGTCAGGATTTTCCGATAATGAATCTCCTGATGCTGATATTGAATTTTAATTTCTGCGCCTGTAAGCTGTGCTTGAAGTTAGCTGTGACAGACTAGCCTAACCTTACAGGTTTTCAAAGCCTGTCTACCTTAGGCCTACTACATTGTTTAGTTAACAACTTGTCATTTTGCGTTTGTCCAGCCGTTTCCTCCGTGTAGCCTACCTTGCGCCCTTGTCTAAAACATATTTCAGGATGCCATCTCACCATGAGAAAACGTAACGTTATGGTGACGGTGCGAGATCAAAGCTTTGGCATACTTAGTAGGCCTAAACTCTTGCACATAATATTGAGCTGAATATTTAGTGGAAATAGCCTACTGTTGCATTGTGCTGATAGATAAAGAGTCGCCAATTTAAAGGTGCAGTCCGCATGTTAACCCTCCATTTAGTGTGTGCGCTTGTAAAACTTCCTTGTGCAGTAGCTTAAAACAGAGCCTACCATTTATTTTAGGAGGAGAGGTGTAGGACCTACAGTGTTACTTTGGGAGGGGAGGAATCGATGTAATTTGATTATCTTTGGAACTGAAATATCAACAACCTTCAAGTTGCAACCCCTTTAATCAGCATCGAAATATCAGTAGGCCTATCACATGATTCACTATTTTGTACGTAGGCCCAGAGCACTGTTAGGGGGCAGGCTATATATTATAATCAAGTAGGAGTATAGTAAATCATTTAGTCAACATTTTAACTCAATGTTGGTTTAAGTTATAAACAAAACATGTTATACATGGAAAAAAACCATGGTTCTGCGTCACTGTTGGCAAAATGATCATGATGGCATATTTCAGCCATATTTGGTTTAGTCTTGTGTAGGTCTATAGGCTACATCTACTTTGCTCTATTATAAATTAGTTTTATTTAGGCCTTACAGGTATTGTAATATGCTATAATGTTTGAAAGTATCTCATTTTATCAATACTTCCCATAAAAGTCATCAGATGTCATCATTTAAAGGGTTATTTTAAAAAAAAAATGTGCGGGGGAGCATGCCCCCGGACCCCCCTAGTATTTGCCCCAAATATATTTTCTTTAATGCCCTTTTCTAGTGCCACCCTTGCATAGGATTTGCCTCATGAATTTTATGAAGTGTAGGTGATGTAAATATACGGTAGCCAACACTATAGTACACTAAAGTACTCAAACCATCGGGGGGGTGCTACGTATATTTTCCTTTTTTTAACCTTTGCCAATCACACCCCTGATATGACTTTAGCCTACATAGCCTAGCATATTTGTACCGTTCATCGTGGCATTTGCTGAAACAAATAGTTCGCAACAACACACGCTGAACTTGAATAAAACATTCTTTAGAACACAGCTGATCAACCGTCTGCTTTCACTTTTGAATGAAGTTCCAGTCCTTGTGTAGTGATATGAAATACCTGCACAAACTCCGTTGCCATTGACAGCGATCATTATTTTTTCAGAGGTCCTTTCCTCAGAAATAATGACCGCTAGAACTTTGGGAAATCCCATTCAAGTCAATGGAGCGTTCTACTTGCCTTGTGAAGAGCCGTGTAATAATGGTTCCTACGCAGTATGGAAAACCTGGAAAAGTGTGGAATTCGATTTTAGTAATTTCCAGGTCTGGATAAGTATGGAAAAAAGAAACAAGGGTATGGAGAAATATTTGTGTTTCCAGTATTGCATCTACAGTACTTATCACTTCACTCAGGTCATAATGAACCATTCCTACTGTTGTGTAGCTTAAGTTGTCAGTCCATATCATCAAGATACAGTTGAATGGGGGTCCTCAGAAAAAAATCTCTCCCACAAGGGGACCCTGGTACCAAAACCAAATCGAGAACCCCTGTTCTATGCACATGCTCTACACCAGTGGTCACCAAACTACGGCCCGCCACCTCATTTTGGGTGGCCCCTGTCGTGGAAATTATCCACTTCTCGAAACCTCCAATCCAACTAGCACTCTGATGTCAAAGACCCGCAGGAGAACACCAAGACGAGAAATGCTGAAGACTGTTGATCCTTTATTCACTGTATTGCAGTGAGAATACAATCCAAACAGCGTCAGGACTGAACCGTCAGGCAATAGACCTCTGAAGTTCGCCTACAAAAAAGCTGCCATCTTTGACATCCGGTATCTGGCGATTTTTCCTATGGGAAAATAACATGGGGATTTTGAATTATCGCACCTGTTAAACTCTTGCAGGGATGAAAAACTCTGAAATGCAGACGTTTTCCTGAACACACTTTTGTCCTCTGCCTTTGAGTGGATACTGTGATCTCCGGTACGTGAAGGCGGCACACTTAGATTTTTGCTACTCCAGAGCTAACTTGCAATGCAACTTGCAATAGGTAGTTAGCTTCAATTAACAACCGGATCTCCTTATATGGGCAAAGATGGCCGTTTTGGTTCTTTTTTGTAGGCGAACTTCAGAGGTCTATAGAGTGATGAGTTGCAGCTGCTACCCCGATGAGATCTGATCTGAGTGTGGCTGAGCTCTGTCTTTTATGCTCCTAGGGGCCTGGGAGGCGTTCCTATCACCAGGAACGTCACCAGGCCCCTTTTAGCCAATCAGAACGTTTTGGGACCTGAGATATTGGTGGAAAGCCCTTCTCATTCGCACATTAAAAAATGTGTGTTGCTAGGCAGAAGACATGTAGCTAGGTTCTATGTGTAATCTGTTGCCAGGCAGGGTATGTTTTGATTTGGTTCTATGTGTCACTTCAACTTTGGTTTCACTTCCTCTCTGGAATGTCCCTGCATCTCCTCTTCTGCTAGCCCCTTCTATTTATGCCCTTCTGGTAAGTACCTTTCTCTCCCAGGCCCTGTCTTGTTTACTTTCACTCTTAGCCTTTGACAGTTCAGTCTCATGACTTCCAGTAAATGTTGCATAACAGTTGCACAAACAATATTCTTATAGTGAATGGAATGTTTCTAATAAACCAGCATGCACACACACAAGTAATTATGTCTAGATAAAATCACCACATATTCCCCCCTTTGAGGCTAAATTAGCCTCACTATGCAACATAAGCATTAGGAGTGTGTCATAACCACGTATAGTGTCATGACACCTCAGGCTATATGCACATGAGCGAGTTACAGGGGAATGGTATCTACAGTACTACTACAAACCTTATATTGTACGTAAAATCTTAAACCTTATGTTAGAACTAATAAGAGTATATGTCGGCATTACTGCCCTTATGTGAGTAAATAATAACACCAGTAAGCAAACCCTGGACACCCAGATCAGACAGAAAGACCAATTACTCGTTAAGAACGAGTTGTTAAATCGATCCATTTGTTGAAAACAAATGGCTGGGACCCGAAACGGATTTTGTCCCCAAAGTGGCCTGAAACCCCATATATCTCAACCAGAGTAAAAGTAAAACCCCATGCTTATGGCACTCAACGCACTAGGCATTGGTGCTAAAGCGAAGTTGCGTCACAACTCCGCGGCCTAAGCCGTCACTCATCTATTCCCCATACGGGCGCATGGCTCCTATGCAAACCTTATGTTAAGATTATACGGTGTATATATGGCCCTTTCTGGCCTCCATGCATCACCCCCCCCCCCCCTTTGTCACTCGCAACGTCATCCCCATTCTTCCGGAGTCCTCCGGGCATCCACACTAGCGTGAGAACGGGTGAGCGCACCGGCAGCAGGTGCGCTACACAGAGGGGACGGGCCGCCATGCTCTGCCTTAGGTTGCCCCTGCTGGCCATTAGGGTCGTACCCGTCCTCGAGCACTGACCGCGCCACACACCTGCCACACCACTAGGCGGGCCAGGTCCGACGTACGGTAAGTTGGGGCGAGGTGAGCACTTCTAGTAGCAAGCTTCGGTTACATCTATCCAGGTTTGGATGGCCTTGCAGTTGAGGGCTAAACCTCATATAAAATTGAATCAAGATTACTTAAGGCGACTTATTCGTATCAGGTCACAGCCCATAACCCTACTCTCTTGACTCTGTCACCTGGGCGTGCAGGCATGTGTCTTGTGAGTTACCTGTCAGTGTTGTGTATGTGAGTGTAAGTCAGTGTGTGTGTAGAGATGGGCGACCCGCAGGACCCCACCTCTACTCGTACATGACCGGGGGAGGAAACTCCTGCTCCCGCTCCTGCTCCAGCATTCGAGCGAGGAACTCGTCTTCCATTATTCGTCCCACACTAGTTTGCACTAAAAGAATTCTCTCACTCATCCTCCTCGCCCCAGGACATCATTACATTTTGGACCACTAGTTGTCTAGCAACCACCTTGGAGCAAACCTTTCCACAACATTGAATAATACAGCAAAACATTCCTAGAATTAGAGCTGCGCCCAGCAATATCTTTCCAAAAAACGCCACAATCTGGCCCCCCCCATGACCCAAAGGTGTCCGTCAGCCACTGGGTTATAGGGGCGAAGACTCTTGCGATGCCTGCGGCATCAAACGTTGGTCCTTTTCCGGAGTTCTCGTGCACTTCCTTGTTTACAGCCTTGAGTCTGTTCATTGCGTTCGAGAAGTCATTCATGTTCTCATCTGCACCTGGGACATACGTACAGCATGAGTCTGTCCCAACAATAGCGCACACTCCCCCTTCTTTCACCAGTATCCAGTCCACTGCTATCCTAGTTTCTATTGCCATTTTGGTGGTAGGGTTCAGTCTCCTATCGAACGCGTCGATGTCCTGTCGTTCTCGTCAGTGCCTCTTCGGCTTCTCTTCAAGTTCCCTTTTGTGGGTGTCTGCTGGCCACTCCCTGGGCTTGTTGAGTTCACTGTTGAGTTGCGTTCTGACCAGGGGACTATATAGGTCTGTTGAGCCAGGATCACCCTGGCACATTTTCCTCTCCAGTACTGTGGAAGGGTATTTCGCAGTCCCCATCTTCTTCCGCATGCCCACCATAGGTCTGCTAAGGGAATGTCCTGTCCATACACCCAACTTGTGTCCATTATCGTGGTGTTTAGTTCAACCCCAATGCGTTTCCCGTTCTCGCTACTTTCTACCAGGCTGAACAGAAAGCCACTAAGTTCATGAACCCACTTAGCTGCACAGCGTCCTTCGAATCCTCCAACATCCTGCGCGCTTCCCTGGACTGTCCTTGCGGTGGGGGTACTTCGAAGCCCTCAAACCCTACATCTTCTGGAATCTCGTAGATCCGGTGGGTTTTCTTTGCCACTCTCCTTCCCATGCCTGGATAGATTTTTCCACATCTCGCCTCATTCTGTTGCGAGGCGTGTGCCGTTCCCTTTTGTTTCGCAGAGTAGGGGCCTATAATGGTCCACCCTCTCTTCGGTGTATCACTTCCTAGTTTCATAAAGCACGAAAAGGGGGAGAACTTGTCTTCTTGGTATTGCTTTCCTGACTCTTGATACACTGCATCTTCTTCTCCTGTTCCTGGTGCAGGCAGTATTGTCAGTTTTGGCCTTACTGCCGAGCACACATAACAGCCTCCTTCTGGATTTACTGTCTTTGCTGTGTATTTGGCCCATTGCATCCATGAATTGTCCTCCCAGGCGCTCAGTGCGCCGGTTGATCTCCTCTTTCTTTTCTTGGCCTGGGCCCCGCTAGTCTGATTCTTTGACAAGGTTTTGGGAAGCATGTTTGTACTATTTACATTTTTACTCTCATTTCTGCTTTGAGTCACTGCATTGTCCAGTACCGGGATGTACTCGTTACTTCCCGATGCTTCTGGTTCTGAGGTGTATATCCCATCCCCTGATCCTCCTATGTACAGAATATTGTCCGTGTCTAAGGCACTGTCGTCAAGCAGCTCCTCTCCATCTCCTCGCAGGGTGTCATTGGGGGTGACGGTCTGCACTCCTTCAGTCACTTTCGTCGTCCTCTGGGAAGCCCTGGAGAGGCCAGTCAAGGGCCTCTTCGAAGCCTCCAATTCAATGGGCACCGGGGGAACCGCCCCAGTCGATCCCTTGGAGTATTTGTCTTGTTTCTTGGCTGGTCCCTGGGCGGTCATCCCCGGAGTGGGGGCCGCCCGTGGTGTGCCCTGAGTCCGTCGGCCTCTCCACAGGCTCCACAGGAAGCCACGAGCCTTGTTGAGGAGGTGTCCGGGGGGGAGGCGTAAGGATATTTGGTAGTCTGAGGGCGTCGAGGGCCTCGGCAATTTCTGCGGAAGATGGCTGTGCTCCACTCTGGTCGTCAGCAGGGGCGTCGGCTGGGTATGGGTAATCCCAGTCGGCGTAGAAGTCCCCGAAGTCGATGGTGTCGTTCCCTTGCTGGTGTGGTGGTGGCGATGGCAGTGCTTCTTCTTCCGGCCTCGGCGTTTCTTCGGCGTCGCTTCCTGTGAGGTCGGGTGTGGCCGCGGCATGAGAGTGGCTGCAGGGTCGGCTGGTGAACCACTGCTGGTTGAGACTGTGGCAGGTCTGGATACCTGGGATTCGGGAGTGGCTTCCACCTCAGGTGGATGTCGCCTTCCCCTCCCCGAGCCTGGCTCGGCCCCAGCATCACCAGCACCTGTAGGCACAGATAGGGGAGGGAAAACAGTAGGCACCCCAGGTACATTGCGCCCAGGGCCATCAGCAGGAGCCGGCAGTATCCTCCGCCTCGTACTCCTACGCATACTTGGTCCTCCCCTGTGTTCCCCACCACCATCATCCTCCCCGGGGGAGTCTGGTGGGGGTCCTGGCGGGCTCTGGTCCCCGTCATCGTCCTCCGACTCCTCTGGACCTCTCGCTCCTTCTGGTGGCACCGCCCTGTAACAAGAGTTAAGGTGATACCACAAATCTGATCCCTGCACTCTTACCGCCCGGGGGGTAGCCTGGGTCACTCTGTAGGGCCCCTCTGCCCTGGGGTCGAGACACGATCTCTTAAACACCCTCAGGTACACCCAGTCTCCCACTTGGATCGGTCCTGGCTCGGTCCTCCGCTCCCGCGCTCTCTCTCTTATCTTCTGCTCGTTGAAAACTGCCCTGTGAACTTGAGAAAGCTGTTTAATATAACTGCTCACTTCCTGTTCTAGAATTTTCAGAGGGGGCCTCTGATCCCCTCTAAACCGTGGCGTGGGCATTGCCCGCCCCGTCACCATTTCGTGCGGGGTCAGATGCATGGTTCGATTTTTCTCACAATGCATTTTCAGCGCGATTGGTAGTGCATCAACCCAATTTAGGTTTGGCACATAAAAAAAGCTATAACTCCAATTCTAGAAAAAAAACGGATTTTGATGAAAACTAGCCACTGTTTAGCTTGGGATTTCTCAGGAACAAGAGCAGTGTTTCCCATACGTTGACTAATCTGTGGCGGGGCGCCATGAAATCAAAACCGTCCGCCACACATTCATTTTCTATGTTGTACTATTTAAATTAAAGATAAGATAAAATCCTTTCACTGAGCTGCGCTTTTTACGCACGCAGCCTTTCCTTGCCCCCTCTCGTAACGAGCCCGCTGCCCCTCCTCTGCATGTGCATTTAACAAAACATTAACGATTGTTGTTGCCACATAGAAGCATTGCATAGAACAGTGTTTTTCAACCACTGTGCTTGGGCACACTAGTGTGCCGTGAGAGATCATCAGGTTTGCCGCAGAAAATTACCCAAATGTCACTCACTGGTCCAGAAAAGCAACTGTTGCATTAAAGAATTTATAACCACATGCTCTCATTGATTATATGATTGCACTATTTGTGGTACGCAGGCATTGTACAACGGGGGCCCCATATCCAGTATTCACAGAATCATCACATATCCAGTTCATAACAACAATTAAATTAGATATAGTCACCTACAAATGAAACAGAGGGCACTTGTTTTATTGAGCAGGTCTTGCATAGAAGCCATACTAAGGCCATATTTGTGTATTATTTGAAATTTTAGGCTATGGTATGTTTATTTTTTCTTCACACAGGATGTTAGTGTGCCGTGGGACATTTTAAGTGTCAAAAGTGTGCCGTGGTAGCCTGACGAGCCAGACCCACATTAAAATGTAGGGTCTGGGCACTCACCGTTCGCAGTGCTCAGTCCGAGGGGCGGGATAATCGGTTGTCTTTCAAATTCCCTCTGCATGCAATAGGACAGTGCTGAGTCCCATGCGTTTTCCCACCAGCGGAGCTAGTTGGCTAGTTCAAACTTTTTCCATCTTAAAGCAACACCAAAGAACTTTCCCTCTGTTGCACGCACGCTATGTTTATCCAGCATCAGCTAGGCAAATAACAATGTCCACAGACAAGGTAGAATATGTTGCATGATTTATGAAAGTACGATGTATTGTGACATCAGATTCAAGTCAAATTTGTAATTTCTTATGTCTCATTCCATCAACTTACTGATGCGCTACCCGATCTGGCAAACTTACATAGTGCGGTTATAGCCGATAGAGGGCCGCAAAGCGACTGCAGAAGTGCTGTTCACCCTGTTACAAGTTGATGAACCACTGAAACGATTTTGGAAACATTATTTTAAGGTACAAAAAACTCTTTGGTGTTGCTTTAAAACAAGCTTAAATCGTGTCACACTGTTGGCCAACAGCAACATCCATCTTCTTTGTTTTCAAGTAGCAGGAAATTCAAGCCAAACCGTTGCAACTCTGCCATCAATCATTATGTTAAGCCCGCCTAACGACTCTATACATGATTTGATTGGCCTGATAGAAGTTTAATTTTTCGAGCTCACAAGCCAACGGAGAGTTGCTAGACTAGCCCTGGAAGCAAATGTAATTTGCTGCCGCTAGGGTGCGTCTAGATTTCTAGGCTAGTGCCGTGGCACAAAAAAGGTTGAAAAACACTGGCATACTGTAGAAGACGATGGGCTAAATTGCTATTAAATCCGCTTAGCATCGTGACAGTGCTACGCAAATTTGTTCAAAACTGCTGCATTAAAGTTAACTCTGCTAAGGTTATCACAACATACATTGATGAGACTAAACTAAGTTAAGTTATGCAATGAAGTATCTCAAAGGTAACGTTAGAATACTGTTTGGATGTTGAGTTTAGCATGCTTAGCCTACTTACAGCTGCTTGTCAATTTCGCTACTCATGCAGGGCTCATTTTATTGACTCTGACACTGAATGTTTGTTGAATGTTCGAAATCCCAATGTAAATGGAAAAGTGTTTTCCAAGACTCCAAGAAAAGTGCTTGTCCCGACCCTATTTTAACTAACTACTAAAAAAAACGTTATGAATTGCATCCACACATCAGCAGCTGCAGTTAATTGCAAGGGTTCTCCCACGAACGTCTTAAAGTGACAGGCACTCACTACCAAGACAACCCCCCACCCCCCAACTCATGCTACCGCCACAAATTCAATCAAATTATGTGGGAAACACTGAAGAGCATGTAGAAATAAACCCACAGAGTTTAAAGTAGTGATGGGACAACAGACTCTTTTACGCAAGTCGGTTCAACCGGACGGTCGTTTGATGGTCTACCGAGTTAATAGATTCGGTCACCTGTTCGCACGCCCGAGGGGGTATATATATCGCACGTTACTTCCCCCGCCATAGTCGCTCCAAGACATGTAGCCTCAAACTGCAAATGTCCTGCTCTCCATGTCTCTGAAATTAGCTGACATACACACTCATATTGACCGACACTAGACTCAAGCACTGACCATGGTTACATTCGGTCTCGTGAGCCTACCTAATAGCCTATTCACTTCTAACATTTAACTTAACTACCAAGATAACATCTTGTCATATAATATTTCATGTCATATAATATTTCCCCCTTTGTAATTTAGCCTTTGAATTTCCATGAACAATTCTAAGATGCACAAAACATAAAGGCTTTTGGGATCAGTTGATAACTCAACTTACCGAGAACCTAGACACCCGTTTGATTACTCATGCATTAGCACGGTTACGGTCTCGTAACCTGGTGCAGTCTCCTCGTGACAGCCTACCTACCAACAAACATTTCATCCAAGATAACATGACATTTATTTGTATTTTATATCCATCGGTAATGTAGCCTATGAATTTCTATGTAGGCTACACAATCACCTAAGATGCACGAGAAATAAATAGGTTTCAGCGATCGGTTGATAACTCAAACTTGCGATAACACCCGTTTGATAAGACTCATAGCCTAGGCCTACCCTCGGTTACGGTCTCGTTCAGGGTTACATGCTGCTATTCCGACATGCCGCTACTTACACATTGGTGTCTAATTATCGAAGTGGCGGCATTAACATTAATTTTCAGGCGTCCCACTAGTGCGACATTTTTTTTTTCATTGTCGGAGTAGCGGCACTTGACCTTTTTTCAAACGTCCTGCCATTCCGACACGAGGTCATTAACAGTGCCATATTAGCCAGGATTTTTCAACGGAGTGGACTTTTGCGAAGTAGGCCTAGGGTGGCCCTTTATTTTTTTTTATTCCAATATAGGCAGTATAGCCTAGGCCTACAGTAATTGTCCCAACTTTAAACAACACACGATTTCATCACAGCTTAGATGATTCAGGGCAAAAAAAACCCAATAAAAGGCTACATTGATAAATAGCAGGGGCATCGACAGGATTGGATTCTATAATAGCCTACGCACAAGAACTTTAACCGAATGAAACCGAAAGGTTAGTCGCGTCTTTAAGAGTGCGCCTCACACACACCAGCTCCGTTGAACATTGTATTTTTCGTGTTTAAGAGCTAAAACAAGTTGATTAGAGAGTCACATTTGAAATGTCGGGTAGTCTAAATAATAGCCTATAGCGCGTGCATCTCAGAGGAAGAGATTTTGGAGAGAGAGAGAAGATTTAACCTAGGTGATGATTTATTTGTGTCTGGTGGTAATTAGTAGCCTGGTGTTACCATCCTACGTACTTCCGGCCAAAATTTGATTTCAGCCTCGCACGTAGTCTGGCCCAACCGACAGCAAGCGGTTAGCGTACGACCGCGCCAATCAGCGAACAGTTGAGTGATGACGCGGAACTTGCCTGCCGAGTTGCTTGTAGTCCAGCGAAGCTTGTAGTTCAACAGCATAGCAACAATGGCGACGGAGGAAGAGACGCTAGAAGCTATCCACGAAGTTGTCTCAACTCTCGAGGGCATTACACAATTTAAGCAGGAACAAGAGGCTTGTCTTGTCAATTTTATAAATGGCAAGGACGTCTTATAACTCTCCTTCCAACTGGCTTTGGGAAAAGTTTGATTTATCAGATGGTGATAGCTAAACCTAAACGCACAAGTGTACTACATGCATCACTACTTATCATGTTTTCAAATAAACGTTTGCTGCTCGTTATTCTCCCCCCTACTCTCAAATTACCTTAACAAAATCAATGCGGCATAGGCCTACTTAAGGAATGGAATGTTAGCTATTAGCTACTAGAGCCCGACCGATAAAGGATTTTGAAGGCCGATACCGATACAAATATTTGTTGATTTAAAAATCCGATATTCCGGTATATCGGCCGATATATATATATTTTTTCAGAAACGCGCAACAAAACATTAACAGATTTCCCTAACATTAGTTATTTGTAGTTATTTATGAGTATTGACTAAAATAATATGATAATGCATTTCAAAAACGTGTTAAATTTTTAAATAATATTGACACAGTGGAACAGAGGAACATCGAAATATATTAAAGTTCTGATAAATAAAATGTATAAAAATAGAAACTTAACAAGTTTCATAAATATAACTTTGAACTAAGACTTAACAATTACAAAAAATAATGATGACATTATTACGATCATCATCATTTGTATTATCATTAAACAAGATAAGGGTCACTCTTAAATGTTTGAGTGTGCGTGTGTAATAATTAGTCCCTATCGCCTTATAAGTTACCTTATAATTACAATGTCAACTTGCTTATCCCTTTACCTGCACTTTTAAAATTATTTCCATCAAGCTACATCAAACCATTTTCAATCATCTGTTGCTGCCTGTCTTCTAAAACCTACTATTTAGTGATCTAAATCCATTATGTAACTCTGCTGCGGCTGAACGACAGTCTGAAATGCACACTTGGCATCATTGGATTTCACACACGTGTAAAAGAAAAGCTAACTTTTATGCACAAGCTACGTTTTGCACAAGCTACGTTTGATACTTTTTCTCTATGTCTAAATGTTCACTCCTCTCACGTCTAATTTACATTTTACAATGCAGGGACTGTAACTACAGATATACTAGTAATAAATCATTACTTTATTTAGGCAGAATAAGTTCGTTGTGGTTTCCAAGCTCATTAATGTTAACGTTAGCGGTCTTCCACTGATATTCATAGCATTAGCTAGCTTTGTGGTTAGCTAGTCTATGATGAGCACTAATTTAGCAATGGATAACGTCATACTGCAAATTGTAAAACATACGCTTTCAAAATAACAGGCCGGGGAGAGATGATACGTCTCACTGCTATAACTGTCACGCTATTAAAGAAATACATCTTCAGTCACATTGTCAAAAGTTAAAAGGACAGACCGTCAACTACACTGTAACAACGTAACGTAATTACTAGCTAATTCCGCTTCACTTTCGGCTTATTTAACAGCAGCAAAACTGGACATTGTTTTCACGAATTTTGTCATGCTTATTTGAGTTAAGAGAACTGATGGGGATGTTCTTTTAATTGTCATTTCAAGCAATGTATGTCTCGTGACCAAATCACCATGAACACACTTCACTGATGATCTCACTCGCGGATAACTTTCTCTCTGCCCGACTCTGGCTGGATCAGCAGGTTGCAGGATGTGTGGCGCGTTATACACGAGTGTTGCCAGCAGGGACGGTGTAGAGTGCCCTCTGGAGGACAAACTATACAACGCCAACACTCATGACATGGTTGAAGGGTGTTTCGTCCGTTTTTATTTTATTTTTAAAATATTCATTTATCGGCCATTATAAATGCCGATACCGATAGTTTGGAAAATGCCTAATATCGGCCCGCCGATAGATCGGTCAGGCTCTACTAGCTACCCTACCCTACCGAGCGGGGCTCAAGTCGAGGCGGTGTGTCTTGACGTGAGCTAGCCGGTTACCGAGCGGAGCTCAAGATAAGGCTGCTGTGATTGTGCTTGACTGGGACTAGCGGTTACTGAACTGGGCTCAAGGTAAACCGCTCCGTGTTTGTGTTTGACAGAGGCTAGCCTGTGGCCGAGCTAGGCTCCAGGCGAGGCTACCGTGCTTGTGGACAGTTTCGTTAGCCAGTCACCGAGCGTGGCTCAAGGTAGGCTGCGTTGTTTTATGCCGAGGCAAGCTCTAGGTTAAATAACACGTAGGTCGTCAGTACAATCCAACTTATCCGAGAGTGTAGAACAAAGTAAGCTCCGACGAAGTCACCGGGCTGCGTAGAACAACAATCGTCTGATAAGCGGCGAGAAGAGATAAGAGGGAAAACTGGTGTGTGACAAGAGCTGATATAATCTCGGCGACGTGACGCTTTTGGTATACAACTCTCGGTCTGTGGCTGGCGCAAGTTAGAGATATATCCACTACGAAGAGACTGCCCTAGCGGTCAGGTAGCCTGCATACTAGCCAGCGGTCTGTTTACTACCGAGAGCAGAAGAGCCTGAAGCGGAAGTGGTAAGCGTAAAAGCCTGAACTCCGGCGCACAGCACACGTCATTACCAAACGTTGCTGATTGGTTAAGGGAACTCCAATGATTTTAAACCTCAAAATAAGCATCCGCCCATTACGGAGACAGATTATTATTACTTTGTTCCAGACTGTATGACGAAGAGAATTCGTAGTCACAGGCGGTAAGGGCCAGGCTAGGTAATTAGACTTGAGTATAGATACCTACGAATTGTTTTGAATAAAAAAAGATAAGACAACAAATTAAATGTGACCCTGCAAGGCGAAACCAGTCGATTTGGTAAAATTTACAAAAATAAGTTATTGTACTCACACGAACGGCCATAAACTAAACTTTCCAATACACTCTTAAAAGTGCTGGGTTATTATTTTAACTAAAGCACTGGGTTAATGACATTTTTACTTTTTATTGGGTTATCATAACCCATGCTGGGTTATTGTTAAGACCCAGGTGCTGGGTTAGTGGCTGAGAGCACAAAAAGTAATGTAATGCACCCAGTGCCTGGGTAATTTTAACCAGAGTGTCCCAGTCACTTCCGCTACAAGGGACCTATCTTTCAAAAAAATATGAACGGGAGTTAATGGAGAGATAACAATTATTTTTTGGTCCAGTTTGAATTGTGCCACGAATTTCACATATGATGTGTGTGAATTTAAAAGATAATTTTTCACGTCAAGAAAGTACTGTTGTTCGATAGACTTCAAAAGTTATGTTGGTTTTGTGCGAATCCGCTCAGTGGACTACATCTCTCGTCTCGAACGATGTACGTCACCAACGTAATTCAACGATAAGATTAGCTGTTATGCTAGTTAACGGTTGCATCTTGCTGCCTGCTATGTCACTTAACAGTATCTAATGTACAGTCTATGGACGAATACAACTTACCTGATGTGTTTAATCCTCTGACTCATGGTATTTTCATCGGCAAGGAAAGCCCAATTAAGACCTGTTGCTGGTATGCTTGTACAATCTAGTGTGGCTGTGAATGAGCTAACGTCACTAGCACGACTGATGGGTTTGTAGTCGTTGGAATTACGATCTTTCACAATGTTGTAATTCAATAGTTACGAAACAAACTGCAAATGTCTTTACATGAAAAATTGACAAACATCATATGGGTAATTCAAAGCACAAGTCAACCGGGACCAGAAAATAATTTATTTTTCGCCATAGACTGGCGTTCAAATTCTTTTGAAAGATAGGTCCCATGGAGGCAAACGGAAGTAGCGTCACTGGGACACTCATTAGTCTACCAGTTGGATTGACACGCAGACATGTGAAGACAACAGTCTTGATGGGTGTTCTAGAATCTTTGATTGCAACCGTTGGTCCTCCCCATCAAGCGACAAGGCAGTGTAAGTGCGAAGGTATGTTGAACTTGTGTAAAATCCGTATGCCACAATTTATAATGATATATGATATGATATGATATGATATTTGGTAGAATGCATAGACTAATCCGGTGAAGGCTTACTTTTTGGAGATAGTAATGTTATATTAAGGTTAACATTAAATACTAGTCTAACTATATACACATTCTTAAGTTCATTTAAAAGAATACATTTCATGTTTTTGCAGGCATTACCACTGTGCAGGTCCCAAACAAAGTGGTAGCCACCACGGGGGAGCGCCAGGTAGGCGCTATGACCTCCGTGGAGAGGGGGACATTGGTCACCGTTGCCTTTGCGGGCAACGCACAGGGAAACCATATCCCCCCATTCTTTATCTTCCCTAGGAAGAAATACAAAGACCACTTCGTCAGGGATGGTCCAGCTGGCTCGGTGGGTTCGGCCAATGGATCCAGGTGGATGCAGGAGGCAGATTTTTTGCTTTTCCTGAAGCACTTTGTTAACCACACCCGTGTTTCTAAAGAATCCATGTTGCTGCTACTGCTAGATAACCATAACTCGCATATATCTGTGGCAGCAATAGATTTCTGTAGGGCACATGGGATAGTGATGCTGTCTTTTCCACCACACTGTTCTCACCGGCTCCAGCCCCTGGACCGAAGTGTGTTTGGTCCACTCAAGCATTATGTGAATGTGGCTGGAGACCTATGGATGAAGAACCATCCAGGCCAACATATGTCAATTTATGACGTCCCGTCCCTGGTGGCAGCAACACTACCCCTGGCGGCAAGCATTTCAAACCTGGTGGCCGGGTTCCACTGCACCGGGATCTGGCCCCTGAATCCCGGGGTCTTTGAAGAGGGAGTCTTTGCGCCGTCATTTGTTACATCCTACCCCAACAGACAGCGACCCCAGGTACATTAAATGAATGGATGGATGGATGGAATATATACATAAATAAATGCATTTAAATACATACTTAAATAAATACATAAATAAACATAAATAAATAAATAAATACTGAATGTTACATTTAAGATTAACCAGTTCTTTAAAAAAAAGTTCATCGTTCCATTTGCAGACATTTCCATCCTTGAAGCTGCTGAAGATTTCAGCCCAGAGGCAGTCCGTCCCTTTCCGAAGGCTGGTCCTAGGAAAGCAAACGAGGAGGGAGAAAGAGGCAAGTGAAGTTTAGTGTTTGACTTGTCATGTGCAGTGAATTCCAAGTTGTTTAACTATCATTACATTAAAACATGATACAAAAGCTAAATCAATATAATTATTGCCAATGTCCTATTTACCGTTCCAGGACAACTGCGATCCTTACCGACACTCCAGTTAAGATGGCTTTGGAGAGGGAACAGGTAGTCTAGTCGTGATTTCATGAAAAGCTTCCTCCAACAGATGCCAACCTGATGATGCACATACTGCGTGCTCATCTTCAGGTCATGTTGTGGAAGGCTGCAGGTCAGAGAGAGCCTCGGTTGCAGTCAGTCAGTTGCACTGACTATTGCAAGTGTGAAGGGGGTGAGGTCCGATGCTGCAACCTATTCACAATACAATAATAAAGATCAAGAAGATGATGAGACTGAAGGGAATGAGGAAAGAAATGATGAAGATGGTGAAGGCTATTGAGTGGGATTGTGTGGTTGTTGTTAAATGTGTGTGTGTGCGCGCGCGTGCGTTGCATGTTCTATATAGTTCTTGTATATAGTTCTTGTGCATTTGTGTACGTGTGCATGCTGGATATAGTTATTTTGCATATTGTATATAGTTCTTGTGTATAGTTATTGTGCATTTGTGTACGTGTGCATGCTGGATATGGTTATTTTGCATATTGTATTTAGTTCTTATATAGTTATTACCTCCGCCAAGGAGGTTATGTTTTCATCAGGGTTTGTTTGTCTGTTTGTTTGTTTGTTTGTCTGTTCATCTGTTTGTTCGCAAGATAACTCAAAAAGTTTGGGAGTGATCCGGATCACCGTCTGGATCCAGGAGGCGGTTATGTTTTCACTTGGCGGAGGTCTGCACTCTCGGAGTGCTTTTCTAGTTTTGCATGGCACACTTAATTTCTTAATCTGTCTGTCCATAGGTCAACACTGCCTCCTTACCAAGTTTCTTAAAGGTTTTCACCAACTCACCCAACCAAGTACACGTGTTTACCTTGGAAAAACAATTTTGAGCCTGGCTTTATCACACTATCTCCAAAGTGCAACTTTAGGCAACCAAGTTGAATTCCACCCACTATAGGCCTATAGATGACATTTCTGCAATAAAACTTTAGGGTACTCAACATTTCTGGGTTTACTATTGGGCCTATGGGGATCACGACTAGACTAAGGAGCAGCGCCTAATGAAGAAGGCCCCAAAGAAGCGACTGTTCTCCATCCCCGCTGTCGTCGCCTCTGCTGCAGTCTGCCCTGCCTCCACCCCTGCAGCAGTTACTCCGGCTCAGAAACGACGTCGTTCCAAGTCGTCCATGCCTGCCATCGCCCCTGCCTCCATCGCTGCAGTCGCCTCTGCCTCCATCGCTGCAGTCGCCCCTCCTTCTACCCCAGCAGCAATTGCTCAGGCTTTGAAGAAGCGACACCATCCCAAGTCGTCAAAGCCGCGACTCATCCCTGCCACCACCTCCTTAGCAGCAGTCACCCCTGCCACCGCAGGTTCCCAGGAGGAGGAATGTTTGGTGTGTGGGGAAGGCTTTAGTTCATCCATGCCTGGGGAAGTGTGGGTGCAGTGCCTGTTCTGCCTCCACTGGTCCAATGAGGCCTGCTCTGATGGTGCAGAGCACTACATCTGCGACCACTGCGACATTAATTAAATGTTAATATCTCTCATCATCCATTATTCAATGTTCATTATATTCAGTAATAGTAGGCTAGTCTAGCCTACACATATCGTAGGCTATGTATACATACATTATTTCCATCATCTTGTAGGCCTAGACCATTTAAAAAACAATATAATTTACTTAGCCTGAGCACGATGGGTCGAGTGACATCTGCACAACTTGCTGGTCGCGACGGAAAAGAAGGATCTTGCGCGAGATGCCCATAATTATCAGGTGGGTTGGAAGTAGTTTAACGTCTTCCGGTTGACCTCGTTTTCTTCATAATAACAGGCTATTCAGGCCTCAATCACTCAATATGACTCAAGGAAGAAATGTAAGAAAATGAATTGTAAACGGATGTGTCTGTCTTAGTCAAAATATCCTATTAGAAAGATTATGCAAAATGCGCATAGGCTTATCGCTTATTGAGCGACAGAACAAAAATAGTTAATATGATTCTTTAAATTAAAATAAATGTCAAAATAAGTTTTTAACAGTATGTACATAAGGTACTTGTCAGGCATTGTTCATTAAAACAAGCACTAGATGAATAATCGCCGTTTAAGCTGTTATGTTTCATCCGTCCCACCCCTGTGTTTCAATCGTCCCAGCATAGGCGGGACGGTTGAAACAAAGCACAACTACCGTTCAATGTCATTTCTTACCTAAATCATTCTATATTTGTAACGAATAACACATTATACTAAGAGAACACATATGTGAGTTGTTGATCACACACACAAAAAAAATCTACCTGTAATCCTATCTTTGAAAACGACGTTTATCTGAAAAGTGTTTCAACCGTCCCGGCTCTCCCCTACTCCTTTATGTGCGGGGACCCATACAAACTGCACTGTTCTTCCCTGTTGATTAATTATAAACATCATTTGATTCATTTCATTCAGGAGGTCCTGTCTGCACGCTGATTCACCATTCTGAATATGTTAGTGATGACAGAGTCAGAGCAGATAACCGCTTTAGGGAGCCTAGCCTCTTCTAGCCATTGCAATGCAATGATAATGGCTGCCATCTCAGCAGCAAAGATAGATAAATGATCAGTAGTTCACTTTTTGATATACATCTCAGATTCAGGAATATACACCCCAATTCCAGTCTTATCCTCAGAATCCTTTGATGCGTCTGTATATATTTTTGCAGTATTGTAACACATAATCTCTAGATACTGCCCTACCTCATCCTTTGTTTCTATAATTACGCTAGGAGAACATAACAACCAAGGTGGGGTTATTGCCAGAGGCAAGGTCTTGCTACAATGTATATACTCTATCTTCAACTGACTTGCTAATCTGTTGGCATCCCAACCAAAGCTACAGATCTTCGATCTCCCATATTCCCAACACTCATTTAGGACTTCCTTAGTAGGGTGTGATGCATTATGTCCTTTTAAATTGACCCAATAAGCCATACACAATATCATGGCATTTCTTCTGTCTCTACTTGTAGCGCTGGTACAGGAGATGTTCTAAACGCCCCACTACATATTCTTGGTCTTTAAGCCTGCATTCTGTCCAGTTCTTTGATTTGAGTCTTTGATGCAGATTGGTACACAATACATCCATAATCAAATACTGATCTAATCAGAGCAATATAAACTCTTTTAAGGGACGTTCCTGAAGCTCCCCAGTTGTACCCTGCTAAACATTTCAATACATTATTTCCCTTTTTGCATTTCTCCAACATTTTTTGGATATGTTCCTTAAACGTTAGCTTCACATCAAGCCACACTCCCAGGTACCTAATAACTTGCTTTAATTGTTGTCCATATAGTTTAAGTTCTATGATAGGGTTATTCCTTTTCTTTGAAAAACAGATAACTTGTGTCTTTTCCACTGATAAATGAAAGTCCCATTCAAATGCCTATCTTAGCTGTAACTTTTTCAATATTGTGCCCTCTTATCCACAAAGCTCCATCATCAGCATATAATGCTCTGTTTATTCTCATATCTTCTATTGATTCAAATAGATCATTAATCATTATGTTGAAAAACACTGGACTGCACACACTGCCCTGAGGTGTCCCATTTTCTATAGAATAGGTCTTGGAAAAATTAACCCCAACTCTGACTTCAATGGTTCTGTCTTTTAAAAAGTCCCTAATCCAATTGAACATCTTCCCACCAATGTTCATCCTATTCAGCTTGATCAGTAGCCCTTCCTTCCATAGCATATCATATGCTTTCTCTATGTCAAATAATGTGGCCAGAACTACTTCTTTGTTATTTTGTGCTTTCCTTATCAAATTGTCCATGCAAACAGGGTCCATTGTTGTTCGTCCACTACAGAACCTGCTCTGGTGTTTGGAGAGTAGATCTTTCTTTTCAACCTCATACATTAACCTCCTAACAACCATTCTTTCCATCAGTTTACATAAATTAGATGTTAACGCAATTGGTCTATAGCTTTTAACTTCAGTTCTGTCCTTTCCTGGTTTTCCAATAGTAATCACTACAGAGTGTTTCCAACACAGGTAATTTACCTTGGTCCCAGATCTTGTTATAAAGTTTTAGAATCCCAGACTTGGCCACATCATCTATCTCCTTAATCATTTTGTAGCATACACCATCTTTCCCTGGTGAAGTATTCTTGACCCCATTTAATGCCCTCTTAAGCTCAAATAAAGTAAACTCCTTATCAATTACGCTTTCACTATCTGCCTTTTTCCCTAGTAATCCTTTATTTTCCTCTATTACTTTAACTCTCCAAGATACTTCTCCGTCTGTTAAGTTTTTTGAGCTATGAACCTTGGTAAACCCTTTTGCAAGCATCTCAGCTTTCTCCTGATTAGTCACTGCCTCTACCTCCTTATTTTTAATCACAGGTATAGAGAATTCCCTTCTAATTCCTCCAATCTTTTTAATCATGCTCCAAACATCACCCACTTTAACTTCTGCCCCTATCTTACCACAAAATCCACACCAATATTTCCTTTTAGCCTCTCTTACAACTTGTTTAACCTTTGCCTGTGCTCTTTTAAATTCTATCAATTTGGTATATGAATGGTTTGATTTAAAATTTCTGAAGGCTTTATTTCTGGATTTTACTGCTTCCTTGCAGTCATCTGACCACCAAGGTACCATTTTCCTTTTCCTCATGCCAGAAGATTTACCAATAACCTCCTCCGCTGCCTCACATAGTATATTTGTTATTTTTGAGTTTAATTCATCAACGTCACAACTCCTATCTGATATTATCTCCATCAGCTAACCACTAACAGCCCCCAGTTTGCCTCTCTCATTTTCCATCTTGGAAACCAATTATCTTCTAAACACATATTTTGATTCCCAACACTTAACCAGATAACATAATGATCGCTGCCAAGAAAACTAACCCCTGCTATCTGATCAGATACTATCGTAAGATCTAATAGATTCTGTTCCATGATATGCATCAAATCTAGTGCATCTTCCATCATTTAAACATATTAATGTCATCCATAAACTCCTCAATAGTACTCCCATTTTCCCATCCACTTTTGTTCCTCCCCACAGAGTGTTATGAGCATTAAAATCTCCACATAATATTACCTTTCCATTTTCGTCCTCATACATCCTATCTATCATCTCTCTCAATATTCTTTTACAAGGATTATAAAAGTTGATGATTTTAGTCTTATTTTTACCTATCCATATATCAACCAGGACTACCTCTACATCTATCAGCATATTCAAGTTTACACTTCTGTAATTTATCCCCTGTTGTATAAATGTAGCCACTCCACCTCCTGTAGGGTCCCTGTCTTACGCACTGCTGTATATCCATATATAAGGGACTGTACGATATTTGGGGGGGGGGGGGGGGGGGGGGCGCCAGACGATCGGGTTAAAAATGTTCTGCCTGGCCCTCCACCCGACCCGCTTATTTACAAAATGTGTGCTTTTGGTTATAGCCTGCATGCAGTGTGACAGTAGGCCATTTCTGTAAAACAAACTAATTTATTTGCGAAACTTTATGCAGTAGAACTACACGCAGTAGGCATGCAGGACATAATGTTTGCGCAGGAGAGAGAATGAGAATAAGAGCGCAAGCACGCACGCAACCACCAAGGATTAGAACACTAGGATAACATTTGAAGGCCACGGACATACATCTTTCTTTCGAAAACAGAAATGGTGAGGCAAGGTAGGCAAGAGAGATACATTGCTGGTCAAAACGTTAGCGTAAGAACTGGTTTATAATGCTGAATGAAGCACAAAGCTTTACTAAAGCACATCCACTGTTTAAAGTCACAAACACAACGAACTAATAACTTTTATGCATGCGCGAACCTATAGCCTACCGGTAGATATGGCTGTGTAGCCTAGTTTGTGCCATAACATCTATTCCTGCAGGCTGCCCGTTTTGGCTGTCATACTTTTAAATGGCTTCGCAAGAAGTAGGCCTACATAGACCATAACTTGTACTACTGTCATCTTCTTTAAGAACTTTTCCCAATATTTCCCATAGCCTATATCGCTTTTCCTGAAGGGGTGTCTTTATTATTTTAACTCACGTCTTCTTTACTGTTGACTTTACTGTATTGATGCTAGCCTTTTCGTGATATTTTAAGTAGGCCTATTTGTAGAAAATATATATTTAATTAATTTTAACTGACCCGCCCGCAAATGACCCGAATATCAGTAATCATATATCATGACTCATAACCACGGGTGACCTGCAAGCTTACAAGGGGGGTTGTGGGAGATTCAGGTAGCGTTGCGACTTTTTGGACTCGCCCACTCTGTCAAAGAGAAGTGAATCATGTTTTGGCCTACAAACCTTTTAAAATATCGAAAACGGATCATTGATCAGGGAAAAAAAATATCATGGATCAGGAAAAAATGATTTTCCTTGGCCCTCCCCCCAGGCCAAAAAATTTCTCCTGGGCCTTCCCCTAAGGCTTAAAAAAATCTCTTAGGCCCTCCCCCCCCCCCGGTAAATATCGTACAGTCCCTAATGAAATCCAGTGTTGGTTTTAACCATGTCTCTTGTATGCAGATAATATTGGGTTTGTCTAATAGCTCAATAAAATGCTTTAGTTCCTGACCATTAGCTATTAAGCTTCTAGCATTCCACTGAAGAATAGACAGAGTCATGCTGCTTCTGATTCCTCTTGTCCAACCCCTGCTAGTAGTAAATCATTGATGCTGTTTATAGTTAGTTCCCCCACACCAATGTACTTCTGTGCTGCTTTTATAATGATTTTGATCCTCTCAGTCTTGCTTGCTGTTCGAGCAGAGCAATTGATAACTTCTGCTATAAAGGCTATAAACTTTACATTGTCCACTGCGATATATTTTGACTTTACCTCTTTCCCAATCTGTCTTATTTCCTGAGAGTGCCAGTGCTGACTTTGTCCAGGTATTTCTGGACCAACTCCTGCTGTTAACACTACTTCCTTTTTTCCTTTAACTTGTTTAATTGCTTCAGCATATGTCACCTTTTCCTTTAACTCTCTGGACCTCTGTTGCACGTTTGTGCGCCTCACACCCTTTATACGCAGCACTGTGTTCTCCTCCACAATTACAGCATTTAGCCTTAACACCTTGCTTACATTTACCATACTCATGATCCTCCCCTCCACACTTGCCACACCTTGCTTTCCCTCTACATACTGCTGCTATGTGCCCATACTTTTGACATTTAAAGCACCTGAGTGGTGGGGGGATGTACTCACGTACTTGGTAGCTAATAGGGCTGTCACTTTTGTGAAAAAATCCTGTTCGATTCGATTCTTGAGACAAAATTGTTCATTGAATCGATTGTAAAATCGATTTTTCATGTCTAAAGACGTTTCAATTTTCAACGCCAAATATAGGCCAATCCACGAACAACTAACAGGCATTAGGATGAACGTAAAGGGGGCGCTTGAAGACGCACAAGCCAGCATTCTGATGATTTCCTGGCGTGAAGTTTCGTGCACAATGACAAACAGGAGTGCAACATTCTCGAAAAACAATAAGCAGCGTGGACTGTCATCAGAACATCAGTGAAAAACATTGCTGCAGGCTTCAACGTGGCTGCGTTTACAATTAGAAATGTCAAACAAATTTCGCCTACGTAGAACGACTGCACAGTTTGCATACCGCTTTGTCCTTCTCCATAGTTTGATATACCCAAACCCCAAAGTGCTTCCATATCGAACTCCTCAAGTTATTAGGGCCTCATCTCTCTCATGTCGCACAGGTTGATCGCGTTGTCCTCAATTTTTTGGCAAAACACCAGCAGCACAGCAGCCGATTGAAACAGATGTTTCCGGTGCGTAAAATTGGTGGAAATTTTCTTTTTAGCTTACTGCACTTCGGAATTCTTTGTTATTTTTCTGCTTGTTTGTGAGTTTTGTTATCTCTAGATTGTTTATTTGTTTAATTCGTTTAAAATTAATAGTGTACATATTTGGTTAAAATCGATTCCCTATTTTAGTTTTCGAAACTTGTGTTGGTTGGTCCAATCGATTTTCGAACGTAAAGTGACAGCCCTAGTAGCTCATGTAACCTACCCTTACTCTTGTTGGTAATGTTTCCTCTGCATGGACAACAGTATAGACAAACTCCTTTTTAATCCCGTTTTTGTTATACGTTAACCTCTTCACTCTTTCTACCTTAGCTCCCGTCACATTTCTCATAATCTCATCATTAGTCAACTCAGTTGGGACACCTGTGATCACTCCTTGCACTATTCTATTTTCTTTGCATCTTCCGTCAAGAGTTTTCGCTGCTTCTTCGCCGGCTCTGCCATTATACACACGTTTGCAACAATCGCTAGCGTTTCGTTAGCCTCCCTCTGTGCTGTGGATGCAGGATCGAAACTGAAACTGCTTCGGTCGCCGGGTACGATACACTGAACTTGCAAGCGGGATATTCTTCCTACAGGCAGTAGGGGCGGGCGAGAGAGTCTTCATTCACCCTGTAATGAGTCATTTAACCATATACCGACTTACGAAGATGAGTAATTAACACGAAAACGTTGCCTGGTGTCCTTTTAAACTTCCACCTCTCAATGGCTTAACTGACACAGTTCCTACAGCGTCATATAACGCTTTTGATAGCTTCCATGGGTTCAAAGAACATGGCAAATCAAACTGAAGTTTTACCTTAATTTCTTTGTTGTCTTACGTTTACTGTAGTATCTTCCTCACCCAACTTCAAAGATTTAGCACTTAAACTACTACCACTATTAGTTCTGCTTCTCTTTTTTTCATTCCTAGAGATAACTTTCTCCCATCCACGGTTTGTTTTTCCAGCTTCCGCATCCTCCATCTCACTCTCACTCGTTTCTGCTGTTTCTCTAGTCAGCTGGCTCATTTAAAGCGCTGTACCACCTGATCTAATCAATTAGCACCTTAAAGCAGGGCACCAAGCTGCATTCCCTGTTTCGCCCATCGTACACCTGTGATATTGAAAACCGCCTGATGAATTAATTCTGTTTTTGCCTACTTAAGATGAAGCCAGATTAGACGTTGCATTAACAATTTTACATCCTCTTTAAAGGACAATTCCGGCGCAAAATGAACCTGGGGGTTAATAACACATTTGTACGAGTTCGACCGTTCGCTGGGATTTATTTTCATGCTAGTCGAATGTGACCAGTTTTATTGCAAACCGCTAATTAGTGTTTAACGCTAGCCTTCGGGGCACACGTACAGTAGAAAGAAATCGCTATTTCTATACCACTAACAAGGCTCAAAATAGCACCACACTTAAACAGTAGCATAATGAGGGTCTCTACATGTAAACCGAAGCATTGAGAACTTTGTAAGTGTACAGGCAGTTTATTAAAAAGAAACACATTACCGTTCACGTCTGGTTGTTCACATATACAGGCAGGCGATGTGAACTAAAATCATGTAATTTGCTCAATATAGGCCTATCAGAAATAAGCTCCGATGTAACATAACTTGTATAGTGTACTTACTTAGTGGATGTCCATCTGGTCTCTCTGGTATCGATCGCCGCCTCCAATTTCTTTTCGGGACATGGAAAAAAGTTTCAACTACAGCCCTGTTTATCAATGAGGGGGAATCTTCAGACTCTACAAAACACTGCGTCTCTTGGGGGTCGCGACGCAACAGGTCCCACTCCATGCAACAGGCACTCCTCTTCGGTGGCTATAGCTTCACAATGTCCGCAGGTAGCCTACAGTTTCTAGAAGTGCGAGGCTGTGTGCAGCATTGACTACAGGTAGCTCTCTCTCTCTCATAGCCCTTTCACGGAGCTCCGCAGCTCTTCGTTGGTAGGCTATATTCCGACGTCCAATAAGGGTTCATCCTCGATGTCTTCAAATTCGTTCAAATAGCCTGCCATCTCTTATGTCTCCTGTTGCGTTCAGTGCTTCTCTTTTGCACAGTCCTTTCTTTCAGCAACAACGTTTCACATGAGATTCACTTCACATCCCAGAGTTTCGTTTTCCCAAGGCGCCTGCCTGTATGTGAACCAGACGTGAACGGTAATGTGTTTCTTTTTAATAAACTGCCTGTACACCTACAAATTTCTCAATGCTTCGGTTTACATGTAGAGACCCTCATTATGCTACTGTGTAAGTGTGGTGCTATTTTGAGCCTTGTTAGTGGTATAGAAATAGCGATTTCTTTCTACTGTACGTGTGCCCCGAAGGCTAGCGTTAAACACTAATTAGCGGTTTGCAATAAAACTGGTCACATTCGACTAGCATGAAAATAAATCCCAGCGAACGGTCGAACTCGTACAAATGTGTTATTAACCCCTAGGTTCATTTTGCGCCGGAATTGTCCTTTAAGAACCATGTGACAAGAGGGCACCCAACTCTGGCCATGCTAGCGCTAATTTAGCAAGCATTAGCCACTGTCACCGGGCCCACGTTCTCTCCTGCATCACTTTTACTCTGTGCCCATTCGGCTATAGAAGTTTCGGGAAATTGTTACAGAAGGATCGGGTGATCATTTTTCGCCTTTAGAGCCAGGAGTGGATCGTGCAAAAGTTGATTTTGCGCATATAAGCAAGTTTCCTGAATTTATACATACACTGCGATCAGTGATAGAGGACGATTTGGTTTGCGAGTATGATTCGACCTGGGACACTGAGAGCAATGGAGATGACTTTGGAGAAAATACAACGCAGCGGTCAAGCCAGGACAAAACTAAAAAACCCAAGACGGGCTTTTCGCCACTCCCACCTCATTCTCGATTACTTTAATCAGCTTCATTATGTTCATGTCCATAATATTCTCTGTTTCTAAAATGATCGTTAGTTCCCTTAGATATACTTTTGCATTCCTCTGTTTTTCATCATTTCTCTTTTTCCGTTTCCATTTGCATTTCGGCTTTTCATTTAGATTTTTGTCCTTCGTTATTCCACCACTCTTTTTCACACATGTTCCATCCATCATTGTTGTTTTGTTCTCTTTCTTTTAATTCCCTTTTGCTTAAGTTATCCATCGACTCATTTAAATCTACCTTTCTTCCTTCCTTGTCAGAAACATTTGAATCAGCTTGCTTTTTCATATCCCTTGTATTAAGTCCTTTGTTCGTTACCTTTTGTCAGTCCGTAGGCTACTACATCAAATTTGTTTAGTCCAGTTCGTTTTCAGTGTCATTAAATCCGTTCTTGTTTTCTTGGTCACTTTAAATCCTTTCTTTCCATGTAAATCTGTTTGATTATCGGTCGCTGGTGCATGTCTTTTGCCATGTTGACTGTCCATTTTTCCAGAGGATTAAAAGCTCCCCCAGACAGATAAACTGTCAGGTTCGCTTCCAAAACTCTTAAAATTTAGAAATTTATACAAAAAACCTAAACTTTCAAAAAATAAGAAAGAAAAAAACGAAAACTCGAGCTCAACTCGCTTACCTCAACTGCTCTGCCTGCAAGCGGGTGTGGAAAAGCAAAAAGCTTAAAGGAATTATCCGGAGTAAAATGCACTTTAGATCAATTTACGGATGATTGGGAGTAGCCTAGCATACGTTGAGTTGACATCAAAATCATGTCATTCGGATGTGTTTTGAGTAAGTTCGATTTTACCGTTTTTAGTCAAAACTCGTTAGCCTGGAAGTGACCAGGGAAAGTCATTTCGCCGCTACAAAACGCTATTTTTATACCTCTTCTACAGTTCCAAACAACATACACTTACGTGGTAGTGAGTAGAGGGTCCCTAAAGCCAAACCACGGCAACCTGCGGCTCTTTGATCCCTCTGATGCGGTTGTATTTTATTTTAGTTCGTTCATTTTCAAAATGTAATATTGTAGGTCTATCTGAGTAATTTAGCCTATATAACTTTCCACCTCACTTGACTCCATAACCATAGCCTGCACAATATTGTTACATTCGCGGTAGGCTATGTTGCCATGTCAATATCAAACAAAATCACCGATTTCCCTCCATTTCAGTCAACGAGAACACTTTAGTTGTTATTTTTAACACTAGTGTTAAGCCGACACACCCCGGCCCTCTCTGTATCAAACTATAGGGATACATTAGTCCCTAAAGAATGTTACTTTTAAAAAGTGAGTGCCGTCAGTGCAACTCGTTCCCGGTATATAGCATCTTTTCACAGGTAAAATGGGAACAACTCCCCATTTTAAAAGCCTGGAGGTAATCTCATCAGTTTTGTACACAGGCAGATTTAAAAATGACACCATCATGTCTCTCCTGCAGAGGATGCGCACTCCATCTATTAGTTCACATGACTTTTCAGTAGACTCGAGCATTTGTTCTGCTGCCAGCCTGTGCCTCCTCATTATCCCTGAAGTCTGTATGCACTGCATCCCCCACTCTTAGCTACATGTTCATGTATTTTTATGAATTTTCGTTTGTTAGCCAAAAAAAGACAAAATGAAAGAAACCAAACAAATAAATGTAGTACAACTGAACCAATATCAGTTGGCAAATAAATTATTAATGAGGCTTCTCCTAACTTCTGTTCCAGCAGGATGGGTCTGCCTGGCTCGGGTGGAACATCCTCCTGAAGCTACTCCTCGTCGGGAACAGGAGCATTGGCCTGCACTGCCAGGTTGTGTAGCAGAGCGGTCACCACCATAACTTCCACACCCCAATGGCCCTCTCCATTACGCTGCGGGTACAAGTCAAGCATGTGCCTCATTACACCTCTGCTCCGCTAGTGTTGTTGGCGGCAAGACGGGAGTCAGCAGATAGGGGCAAAGAGGAAAACTACTGCCACCCAGGAGCCAGCTGTCGCCAAACCGCCCATCTTCGGCCAGCTCATGCAGCCCAGAGTTGGCCCACACAAAGGAGTCATGGGTACTACTCCCACGTCATTTTGCCACCACGCTGGTGAACAGGCCACATGCATCGCACGTCACCTGAACATTGATGGCAGGGTACCCCTTCCTGCAAATAAACATGGGCTCGTTCTCCGACAGACTGGCCACAGGGATGAGCGTTCCATCAATGGCTCCAATCACCCGTGGAAGTTGGGCTATCGTATGGAAAGCCTAGTTGGCCTGCACAATATTCTCTGCTGTGGTGGTGAAGCTCATGGACTGCGCATACTATAGCAGCAAAGGTGTTACTGCTGCTACAGCACGGCACACAGAGGGCTTACTGAGGCCCAGACCATCCCCGACTACCTCCATGAAGCTCCCTGTGGCATAAAACCGCAGGGCAGCCAACACCTGCACTGTTGGGGTAAGTGCATATGTGCGCCCTGTTGGTCGCTGGAGCTGGGGACCCAACCTGTCAATGAGCTGCCTGATGGTCTGTCTTGGCAGCCTGTATTTTCTTAAAATTGCCTCATCTGAATGGACATTTAAAGGACATACGAATGTATGCATTCATCTGGTACGAATGACTTCTCTGGGGCCTTCTCCTATTATTGAGCTCTATGATGCGCTGTAAAGCAGCCATGTTTGAGCATTTCAGCTGCACCCAGGGGCCCCTACTTATATGGAAGAACATATCACATTAGTCACCTGATTAGAGTGACAGTCATTAACATGACATCATATACCTAATTAATTAGGGAGCTTAATGCAATGAACAAAATTATAAACACAAACACTTTTGTTTTTGCTCCCATTCATCATGAGCTGAACTCAAAGATTTAAGACTTTCTCTATACACAAAAGGCCTATTTCTCTCAAATATTGTTTGAGAATTTGTGTCAGGTGTGGCATATCAAGATGCTGATTAGACCAGAGGCGCCTGCAGGTGTAGGGCCGTACGCACTGGATACTCAATGAGAGACAATTTTTCCTTTGTGTGTGTATTCACACCAAATTGGCCTACCATAACTTCCCAACTCTGCACAGTATCCCATTAACTGCATGACAGTAGGCTATTTACAATTTTTTGTAAAGTTAACTTTGTAAACACGTAAACACACATCAGAATCAACTCAATGCAGAACTAAATGCATGCGCACACCTTTTGTTTGAGCAGGAGAGAGAATAACGCACACAACAATTACAGAAGTTGTAGGCTAGGCTACATGTTGTTTTCTTTTACTATCTACAGTAACGTTATGGTTGCTGGTTATCAGCCCACAATGTTAAGCTAATTCACTAACTCAAGACTCATAATGGATATAAACCGTTTTTTTAACAACAAAAACAAAGGATGGAGTCAGCTAGAGGAGTTATTTCAGATGGGCAGGTAGGCAAAATTGGTGTGCTTGTCAAAACGTTAGACTAGCATTACAGATGTTTAAAGCCATACGTGAACAGTACAGTAGAAAAAACTAAAGGTAACTTTAACCTTTATAGGGCTGTATAAAGTTGTCCAAATGAATTGGTCGTTGTTACGCATTGTTATAAAAATTATTGCATGTGGATGTTGTTATATGCTACTTTTTAGCTGACCAATGCACAAACCGGGAAACGGACAAATATTATCAGTGCTTTGAATCTTTCGTTGAATGTTTTTGTTGGGGGGGGGGGGGGGGGTTGTAGATGGGTGTGCGACTGCGTACCATAGCATTCATTCCTGCTGGCGCCTCTGGGTTAGACATCATGATTATGATGAGTGGCCTTTATTGTGGCCAGCCTAAGGAATAATGCAATAATCATGCTGTCTAATCAGCATCTTGATATGCCATGGATCATCATGTGAATGGATCATCTCGGCAAAGGAGAAGTGCTCACTAACACAGATTTAGACAGATTTGTGAACAATATGTGTATGTCACCCAGATAGTAAAACATATGTGTGAGTAATAAGCCAGTTGTTTTGCACTATATAAATGTAACGTGTTGTTGTTGTTGAGAGGACCCAGGGGAGTCAGGAGAAGGTGGCAGCCTGAGGGAGCTTGAGGTAGGTGAGGTTGATGAACGTGTCCGAGTGTTTGAGTAATCGCTTACGGCCATACCACGCTGAGCACGCCCGCTCTCGTCTGATCCCGGAAGCTAAGCAGCGTCGGGCCTGGTTAGTACTTGGATGGGAGACCGCCTGGGAATGGGCCATGACCCCCCCAAGTCCCTATCCTCGATCCTGGGATGAGCACGATCCTGGTACTGCAAGATGCGGTGGACGAGTGGGTAAAGCACTTATAAGATCACAGGTTCGAGCCCCAGTTCAGCTATTTGAAACTCATAGATTGAAATCTCTGTGAAAGATGTATAATCCCTTAAACTGCTTGAGTGAATAATTGTAGTTTAAAGGTGCAAACCCCTTTGCTGAAATGCAGTTAGTTTCAGGGAAGTATAATACAAGTAAGTATTCTTAATCTTTTTGGACCCTTGATTTCAGGTAAACTTTTAATTTCAGGTAAGTATCGCACCCCAGTTAGTTTCAGGGAAGTATAATACGGGTAAGTATTCTTATTCATCTTTTTGGACCCTTGATTTCAGGTAAAGTTTTAATTTAAGGTAAGCATTGCACTCCAACATAGGTACATGTTATAAAAGTTATCCAAGTGGATTTTTTTAGTATGTAAAGCAGTTTATAACTGGTAAGTATTCTTTGATTAAGCTATCGCAACACATGAATGAAAAATTACCCTTTTATATACAGCGAGTATGAAACACTTAAAAATGGAATTATTATGTTAACACCAGGTAACAAGCAGAGCCATTTTCAAATGCAATGAAAATATTTTATTGACACCACAGGAATGAAACGTGAAATCAAACATGACGTGACGAATCCCAAATGCTTGATGCAAAAGGTAATTTCAGGTAGTAACAGATATGTATGAATGAAACATGAATGAACATTTTGTATGAAACACATGAATTACACTAAAACATGTATGTAAAAAACAACACACAAATAAGTTAAATAAATATACATTATAAACATTTAAAACGTTTTTAAACAATTTCACATTATTTACATCATTGTGTGTGTGTGTCTCAGTGTGTGTGTGTGTGTGTGTGTGTCAGCGTGTATGTGTCTGTCAGTATGTGTGTGTGTGTGTGTCAGCGTGTATGTGTCTGTCAGTATGTGTGTGTGTGTGTGTCAGTGTGTGTGACAGTCATTGCAACCCACAACAGGTTTAGAGGGTGGTTCTCCTCTTCTCCAGTTCCCCATCCCCCACAGTTTTAAAGTGTTCATAGCTGGTGTATGTTACACCTTCGAAGCCAGGTGTGGTGGACATATTGGTGGAGGGACAAAAGGTGAAGATTTTCTGGCTGCTTCCAGCCACCTTGTCTTTGGAAGGGGTGTATTTCTTCCGCTGCCCCCCACACTGCGGCACCTTGCAAGCCCCACATGGCTTATTGGACTTGTTGGGCATAACAGGTTTCACTGCGGGAGGACAGGGTGGGAGGACAGGGAGGAAGACTGGGTTGGCAGATGGCAGCAACCTCACTGATGGAGCCTGTGGTTGGGTTGGCAGCACCAGGAGGACAGGTGCTTTTGCCACGGCAGATGGCACGTAGGATGCAGTGGCAGGCTTGGGCTGGATACAGCGGTTTGAAGGCCCTGGTTGACAGTCTGGCTGTGGGTCTTCAAAGTCCAACCTGTAAATATAAAAGAAAAAAAACACACAAGCACAATACTGTGAGTATCATATACAATAATACAGTGTCATACAGTACAGCTCCCAGTGTGCTGTGTGCTCATTGGGAAAAGATATATATAAAAAACTTAATAGCAATACAAATCTGATAAAATCTTTTATAATAAATGAGACTCTTTAGTGGTGAGAACCTTATAAGTATGGGTGTGCATTAACATTTTACTCTACACAAAAAAATAAATGGATAAAGTGAGCGAAGAGCTTACCTCCGCTTTTCCCCACGCCTTTTGCCAGCGACATGGTGAGGCTCCTGGTACTGCACCTGAGGTCTATCTGGTGGTGGCAGTGACAACGGCAGAGCAGGGGCATCAGGCATTGGTTGGCCTGACAGAACATTCCGATGAGTCTTCACTCTTGCCCTGAAGTTGGCCATCTTCTCCTCCCTCCTGAAAAAGTTGCTGATGGACTTGACGTTTATGTTGGGCAGCGGGATGGCGAGGCTGCCCACGACCGGGTCGTCCCTCACTCTGTCGGCAATCCTCTTGTACTGGCCTTTGATGGATGAGGTCAGCTTGCTGGGAGACGAGTGGAATTTGCTGCAGGTGGGATGGTGCTGCAGCATCTTAATCAGGAGGTACAGAAGACGGCTCTCCTCGGTCACCTGCGCTGCTTGGGGGTACCTCATCCCGCCAAACTTGGTCTTCTGGGCTGCGCTGGTCTCTGGCGTGTCGGCTCCGAGGCAACGACCAAAGAGGGTGTAGCCCCACCTGGACTCGTACTTCTTGACGAAGTTGGCGCCGGACCGGTCGTGGTCGTGGAAAGCAGCAGCAGCCGTGGCAATTTGCTGCCTCAGCACGGCGGGCACGAGGTGGTGGTGGTCGCTGTCGTCTGCCAGCTGGAGGAGAAGCAACGCAAGGGCCTCCACTTCCTCTATCCCTGGCAGATGGAGATGGCGTTGGCTGGCCAGGACATCCTGCAAAGCGGGGTCATCCTCTTCCTCCACCTGCTAGTGGTGTACTCATTAACACAGCTTAAAAATCAGGTGTTGTGTTTACACATCCAAAGCATATTTAGACCTCGAATTTCGACTCCACACTGTAGTAACAACATCTACAAAGTCTAAACATGCTAGCCAGATGATCAGATGAGGGCTTAAATACATTTTAGAGACCCTGCAGCCCTCGTAAAAGTAGTAAGCAAAAACAGCCCATTCATTCATCACTTTGTTGTTAGCATGCAAATCGCGGTTGACATGTTTACACTTCTAAAGCATATTTACACATCGAATTGCAACTCCACATTGTTGTAACACCATCTCCATAGTCTTAAGAAGTGGGCTAGAGTGTTCGATCACGTTTTTAATGTATTTACAGAGATCGTCAGGTCATTACAGTGGCGATTGGTACTTCATTAATTTTCAATGCATTCATGCCAATCGCAGTTGGCATGTTTACACTTCTAAAGCATACTTACACGTCGAATTTCAACTCCAAACTGTTGTAACACCATATCCATGGTCTTAAGAAGTGAGCTACCCTAGTGGAAAATCCAGTTCAAACCAGTAGAAAATTCCCAATAGACATCCAGTAGCTCACCAGTAGAAAACGAATAGTATACCCGTAGAGAACCATTTAGAAACCAGTATAAATTCTAACTGGTTCTTATTGGCTTTTACATGGAATTTGGAACACATTCTACTGGTGTTTAACTGGTTTCTACTGGAATGTATTGGTCTGGTTCCAGTTGGAAAATCCTGCTGGTCTCAAATGGTCTGTATTGGTTGACAACGGGTTGGTTCTACTTTCTATTGGTTTTCTACTTTCTATTGGTATTTTACTGGATGTCTACTGGTGTTCTGTTTTCTATTGGTTTTCTACTGTTTTTTTTTACTTTCTACTGGTGTTCTACAGAATGTTTACTGGGAATGGTTTACTGGTTAGACATTGGTTTAACTGGCCGAAATGGTCAGTATGTGTGTAGTCTCAAATGGTCTGTCGTGGTTTCCGCGGCTGCAGGGTCAATAAGTTCACAATAATTTATTGGAACCTTGATAATATCAGTTTAACATAAATATTGAAAGCAACAAGCAAAGGTTTTAGATCAGATACTCTTTTTTATTGATTTATTTATGTCCATAATCTTCTCAGTGACATACTGCCCAATTTTCCGGGTGCGGGTAGCCACCTCTTCATCTGGGAGGCCCTTATCCACCAGCCATTTCCTGAAAGTGTCTGTCATTAGGGAAAAAACACACAGAACAGAGAGAAACAATTTAACAAATTAATTAATTTCAATATTTATACTCAAACTGGACAAAACACACTGATTGGAATAGTGTAAAACACTAACAACTGAATAGGCTTTGCTGCATGGTTTGCAGTGCCTATGAAATGCATTAGTATTAGATATGTTCCCCTTTTATAGCTTTTATCAACGGAATGTTGGTCACTTTAATCTGGCCTTTTTACTATAATTTACAAAACAACTAAAATGGTATGTGGCATAGTAGGAACACAGACATCAATGTGGGAATAGCTGAGTTCATGGTTCGTATTACGGGGGGTCTGACCCCCCTAGATGAGACTTGGACCCTCCCAAAAGGGATGAAAATAATAGTTTGGGGGGTACTGAAAACATGTAATAAAATTTTATGTTATCCAATATTTAATGTAATTAAATGCAGTATTACCATCACATACCAAGAATTCAGGATATAATCTAATGAAATACGATTTTCAAACCCTCACCCCCATTGGGCTGTACCATTTCTCTGGTAAATTCAGATTGTGTTTTTTTGCTATGATATAATACTGACGAATTAATACAAATGCACAGTGTAGGCTTCCTGATATACGAATAGGTTAACAAGCGGTGGCCATACATTTGTCTAATATTTCACTGCCTTTGTAACATAGTGATAGCTAACCTTTGAAAAACATTGATCGCTATGGTTTAATTGGAGGTTTCCCTTCCACTCATTGGCCATGACCATCGCTGCTGCTTAGCTTAAAAGTCATTAGGCCTACAATCACACACCATAGGAGGAGGTCCATAGATATACTTACACAGGGAGAGGTTTAATGAGGCGATTTATCATTTTGTGCAGTTTCATTCTTAATGTCTTAACAAGAGAGAATCTGCACTAATATTCAGGGAATTTCACATGTAGATGGTTCTCAACCTTTTTTAAGCAAATGCCCATATAGGCTACCCCCATAATTGCAACGGATCTGCAGTTTGTTTGAAACGCTACGTGAACTAGGGATGTCCCGATCCAGCTTTTTGCACTTCCGATCCAATACCGATATTGTAGCTTTTAGCATCGGCCGATACCGATACCGGCCGATCCAAGCATGTATTAAAGATTAGAGATATTTACTTATTTTGTTGTTATACTCATGTTGAAAAGGGTTTTACTCTTAAGAACAACTAGCCAACTTAATTAGGTTAGTTTGAATAATCCACAGTGGTTGGTAATGAGAAGCTGACCTGTTTATTCTTAACAGGGTTAAATAAACACAAAATAATAAATAGTCAATTAACCACACAAACTGAATTGGCATCAGTGCTCTGCTCTTGAACAACAAGAGTGTAAACCAGGGCTTAAAAAGCCATCAGTGCAAACAATATTGTAAACTGTATAAAAAAAGCAAAACACACAGAAAAGCTGAGTAGAAAATAAATAGTCAATTAACCACACAAACTGAATTGGCATCAGTGCTCTGCTCAAGAGTGTAAACCAAGGCTTAAAAAAGCCATCAGTGTAAACAATATAAAATTATATATAAAAGCAACACACACAAAACCTGAGTAGAAAATAGTCAAATTACCACACACACACTGAATTGGCTATAACAACCCAAATAACTGTCACGCCTTCTACAGTATTGCTATCTCCTCCACACTTTACTGTTCCATCTCCATACTCCCTTCAATTTCTACTGTTTGCCCCGGCTGCAGTCTGAGCATGATGGGGAGATTCTTCTTCACAAAGGTGATCATTTCAACATGATCAGGTGTCAGCCTGCTCCTGTGCTCATCAATGATAAGTGAGACTGCGCTAAAAAGCCTCTCACTGTTGCATTTTAAAAGCGAAACTGATGCCACAACTGGTCTGGGTTTGCTGAAGTAACCTAGGCTACAGGCTGCATTTATTATCTATCTACACTATCTACACTATTTAGAGACAGGAGCTTAAGTTTACCGCGACAACAGCTGTCACTAATTCACATCGTCATAGGCTGCGCCGATGCACAGACTAAACGGTAAAAAAAGTTATGATAGCCTACTGGAAGCTTCTACCCTTTTGGATGTGTAGAGTTGTAGGCCTAGGTGCACTTAGTTGTTAGCGACTGACCAGGTTGCTTTTTGAAATGAAATGCATTTGTTAGGCTAGCCGATTGTAAAAATAGGGAAATTAAAGTGCGTGCTGTGCCTATACATTACACAAACAATCTTAAATCGCGAAGATAACATTCGTTAGACAGGCAAAGCTGTCAGCAGCAACATGCATAAGAGCCTTAATAGTAAGAAGGTCTCGCGGACGGTCGCGGTTAACATTAGGCTATATTAATTCAACTGTGAATGAAGTTCCAGTCCTTGCGTAGTGATATGAAAGACCTGAATTAGAAGCACAAACTCCGTTGCCATTGACAGCTGTCATCATTTTTTTTCAGGTCCTTTCCTCAAAAATAATGACCGCTAGAAATCCCATTCAAGTCAACGGAGTGTTCTACTTGCATTCTGAAGAGCCGTGTAATGATATAAATTACAAACCTTTAACTGCCTGATACTTTTCTGGCGTTAGAGGAGGTTTAGCCACAGCTCCTTGTGACTTCATCCTGTTGCAGATCTTCCCCTCAGTGGACCGCAGTCTCAGAACCTCGGATCCCCAGACTGCAACACACAGGTCCTTGCAGAATCTGGAATCGTTTTTGGACCCCTGAATCCATGCCCATGACCCAGAGGACACATATGCTCCACCACCAAGATGTATCTAAGAGGAAAAAAAAGAGTAAAGATCCAATTCCAACTAATTCAGTTCCAAACATCAAATTGTGTTTTTTACTCCTCTTAATTAGTCACGGGTATGTTTTGGGTGTGACACCCATTATTATTAGAGATGCACCGATATGGAATTTTAGGGCCGATAAAGATAACCGATATTTATTGGTTTGTTGTGGCCGATACCGATACGATAACCGATAATATTACTCTTGAAAAAAATTGTGAAAAGTGATTTGGGGAAAGCATTTAATAAGCATAATTTTATTGCAGTAATTTTACCTACCACCAAATCAGGGTGCTTGCTCTTTTTCCAAATTAAAATTCCAGACTTTTTCCAGACTTTTTTAAAACTGGATTTTTTTTTCTCAAGACCTTAACTTTATGTACTTGTATACTTGTGTGCCTACTTCCTACTTCATTGGTTGAGATTGTACCAACTGTGTTTATTAGAAATAAATTTTTTATAGGCTAGAATTCAATTAACAAATGCATTATTCACAGTAAATTATGCTTTTACTGATGAAAATGTTTCAAAACATGAAAATCACAAGTACATGAATTTCACATCAAACAAGTGTCACAAAAACTATCGGTAACACTTTACTTGACGGGTGAGTTCATAACACATTCATAGCAGCTGTCATAAACTGCACATAAAGCATTCATGACTGTTTCATGAGACATGACTCAACATTCATACCAAACCTTTCATGAATGTGGAAGACAGAACGACGAAAACTTGTCAAAATAAAAGTCCATCAATCGTAAAGCAGCATTGCCGTTTTTGTAAATATTTCATGAATATCTTATGAAGTCTACATTGCATGTCACTTTACTATAGAAGTTGTGAAGTATTTGTAATCACTGAGTTTAACACTGGGAGGCAAACTAGCCTACATTCGACTTGTATTTGTGTAACCTGGAATGGTTGGACATTCCCAGTAGCAAAAGATGAGAAATTATCTGCAAAGGTTACATCATAAAACAAATACATTTTTATGAAACAAAAATTATTTACTTGACCATGTTCTGTCTTTTTGGCACTGCACTAGCCCATTGACTCAGATGTGACATGGTCAGGTAAGAGGTTTGGAACAAAAATGGCAAAAATGCTGCTTTGCGATTGATTTTGACGAGTTGTCGTCGTTCTGTCTTCCACATTCATGAAAGGTTTGGTATGAATGTTGAGTCATGTCTCATGAAACAGTCATGAATGCTTTATGTGAAGTTTATGACAGCTGCTATGAATGTGTTAAGAACTCACCCGTCAAGTAAAGTGTTACCAAACTATCTATAAAAAAACATGAATGGATGGATGAATGTATGTAGAATTCAGTCTCACTCACATCTAATTTTTTCTGTCCTTGACATGACTGAACTTATCTTTATGTTATCTCATTTTAACTTCTGAACAAGCTGTATCACAACACTCACAAAAGTGCATACATTTGACCTAGCGCACTTGGTTAGAACAAAAAATAAACTGCACAGTATGGCAAATACTCAAATTTTTAATTAAATTTAACTTCAAATCCAGCCATAAATTCAAAAACACGCAACGACCCATTTCTGTTGACCACTAGGCTAGCTATGTGTCAATAGACCTCAGCAGTGACGAAAAGGTGCCAGACTAGGCTAAGCAAGCGTTGATTGGATATCATTCCATTAGGCCAATACAGTACGTGTTAGTAAAATTATAGTTTTATAGCCTAGCCTACCTTCCTATTTCTCATTTCACAATGCCTTTGAGCATACTGTAAGATTCTACCATACATTTTTTCCATACTTTATTAAGACTTTCACACAAAATTCAAGACTTTTCAAGGTCTGGAAAACAGTGTTTCAAAATTCCATACTTATTAAGACTTTCAAGACTTGCGCAAGCACCCTGCCAAATGATGGACAGAACTCATAATAGTCCTCAATAGTGCGGCAGTCAACAACATAAAAGAAGCCTAGCCCTACAGTATGTGTGGCTCCTTTAAGTGAACCTGACGTCAGTGAATTGCGAGTGAGTGGCTAGAGAGTATGAATCGTTTTAATTTAGGACTAAACGCTCATAAACGGCTCAGCTGGGAATAAGCTACAGTTTAGTGACCAAATCAGAGTTTGTGAGGGAAACTTAGGTTTAGTTTCAACTGCGGGTAACTGAATAAAGCTGCAACTCCTCAGACTGTATCTTATGTCCGTCTACTCTGTTGCGCACAACCTGCTGCAGCAGAAATGAAAGGGGTTAGCCCCGAAGGTTTTAATAACTTATTATGATGACCTGTCTCTGAAGCAGGAATGGTTAGCATATTTCTAGGTAGTAATACAAAACCCAAGCAAGTAATGCAAAAATACTAAAACACAACTTAGAACTAGGCCTACTTATGTACTCGTCCCACTAACGAGTTTGTTTATTTGTTTCCCCGACCAGCGCGGTAAAGTGCAAACACACCAGCACAAGACGGCTCTAGATAGGGCTGAGCTCCGCTCTGGTAAAGTTAAATGGCGGATCATTCACGAGACGATTTTGAGATGCACAGATTCCCAAATGAACGCATATCCACAGATTTTTTTTGTGGATTGTGATTTTGAGTGGTGAAATACATTCACACTGCTGACATTATATTGAGGAAAAAGTATAGCCAACCAAGCTCAAGTAGCTCAGTGTAGCCAGACGGACCTTACGTAGGCCTAAATTAGGAAAATATCGGCGCGAATTATCGGCCAGAATTCTGTTATCGGACCGATAATAATATTTACATTTTTTCACTTATCGGCCAATAATATATCGGCCGCCGATATATCGTGCATCCCTAATTATTATACTGATCTTCACAATGCTAGTAGAATGATCCATTGACTTGAATGGGATTTCCCGATGTTCTGCAGTAAAATGAATTCATGTAATTACCGCTGAAACACATAATTCCCACTGTCAATGGTGTGATATCTGCTAGTTAATTTTTTTTTACCCTACCCGGGCACCCTCTCTAAAAAAAAAAAAAAAAAAAAAGGTTCACCTATATTATGGCATTTGGCTGCCGGACTATCAGCTGTGTTTTAAAGAATGTTTGATTCAGTTTCAGCTAGGGGTGCACCGATCTGATATTTGGATCGGATATCAACAAAATAGACTTCTTCTGTGTTTGTCATTAGGCTACATCATTATCTTTACAGTCTGCCCGTCATTATATGTCTGGTTTACTATTCATTATTTTATTAACCGTTTGTCATTGATTAATGACGTTTGATTGATTCATGCATTTTTGTTAAATTTTTAAGCAAAACTGAAACGCAAACGTTCAATGCGTGACGGTCAACAAATATTCAAACCAAACACATTATCATTTTCATCTCTCATCTGTATAAACTGTTCCTGGTATCAAGAAATGCAAATGTTCACACTAGCTGTTAAAAACTTCTCATTTATTAGTTAAAACTTACAACTTCGTATACCGATGTAAGCAGGGGTGCCTTAATACCACTCGAGGCCCCTGAGCTATATGTTTTTTAAGCCCCCCCCCCCCCAACCGCAAATATTAATTATGATTAAATGATACCCGGCCCGTGATCTGACCCGCCTATTTACATAGCGTGCACTTTTGGTTAATAACATGCAGTGTAGCCTATCATTATTGAGCCTATATAAAACCTTTACATAAACAGGAACAGAAAGTCCTCGAATCACGTCAGCCTACCCATGACATCGCTTATCAAAAAGGCTAGCCTACTGCACGAAAACAAGCGTTGAACTTTTACAACACTGGCTGTAGGTGAAGTTAAAAGATGGGTACACATATGGACGTTTAAAAGCTTTTGAAAAGTGCATGTGTTTGTCGTGTCGGGGGGTTCCCCAGGAGTTTTTTTTTTATATTCTGTCTACTTAACACACCAGTTTAAAGGGGTGGTTCAGGATTTTGGACATAGGACCTCATTTCCAAGTAAGCAAGTGTGATATTTATCAGTGGAGACCGTTTTCAACACGTTTCATTCAGTCCTTCTAATTGCAGAGTTCGCAGGTGCTAGGCTAGCGCAAGTCAACGGTATGTGCTAGCCTGCCACTAAAAACAGTCTTACCCACTCCAAAGTACACCCGAGGCAAACAAATTATAACGCCAGACTATCGATGTAAATGTCTGCATTGATAGTGTTATTTCTAACGTTATTCTATCTTTGCATTTCAACGATCGCATTACATTTTGATGGACTAGTTTCTTAGCAGCGGCGGAATTATACTTCTCCGGTTAGTAGTACTGCGCCGAAAAGTAAACAATAAAGCGCACTCCAATGGGGATACCTAGTAGTAGCCTTGGTAATAGCAGTCCGCCGCTGAGTTGCAAAATGACTACTAACAACTTCAGGGACCAAAGTATAACTATTGCAACGCGATGCAAGGGTAGTTGTATTTCTTACACTATTCTATCAACACAGACATTTACATCGATTGTCTGGAATTTGCCTCAGGTGTAGTTTAGAGTGGGTAAGACTGTCTTTAGTGGCAGGCTAGCACATACCGTTGACTTGCGCTAGCCTAGCACCTGCGAACTCTGCAATTAGAAGGACTGGATGAAACGTGTTGAAAACGGTCTCCACTGATAAATATCACACTTGCTTACTTGGAAATGAGGTCTTATGTCCAAAATCCTGAACCACCCCTTTAACACAGTTTGGGAGGGACAGAAATACTTTTAGCCTACAGAACAAACTGGCTCATGTGATTTGAACATGGCTACCTTATGCATTATCACTACAGTACATGGAGACATATCTCACGTTGACAATGGAGAAAACATAACATAGGCTATTATATGTGCGAATGGGTTAGCACAAACTTAGCTGTTGGTGAACGGAGATGCAGATCACTAATTCATTTCTTTGCGCAAAACGGTAACAAATAAATGTAAAGAGACATATCGTGTGGAGTTTATTTTTTTTGTTTTGGGAATTAGCCGTATAATAAGCAGGATAATGTATGGAACGCCAGTCATTATCGGTAAAATAAGGCCTTTCAGGGCGAAGCAAGAACCCTCCGCTGGTGCGTTGGGGTCCGGTACGCCTGTTGGGACTTATTTTCCCGATAATGACCACCGTTCAATACATTATCCCTTACAAAAACCAATGAGTGTCACATCTGTTATTCTCTTTAAAAGCAAGGAGCGCAAACAGGGTGTTGGTATTTTGTCAACAAGTAAGCGTTTCTTTGTAGAAGGAATCTGCTTGCACACAAAACTGTGTATGCAAACCCAGGATTCCACTAAACCTTGTTACTATGCGCCGGGTATAAGATAGGGCCCTATATGTGCACAATAACTGTTGTATAATGTAATTTAACAAACAACTTCATACTCAACACTTCCTGCAGCCAATGGCACCGAGGGAAAAGAACAGAATAGTCTAGAATTATGAAATGTACCTTTCCGTCTGGGCAGGGAGGTCTTGGCTCCTCTGCAGAGCTTGTTGCCCCTGTGTCCGGTCCCTGACGAGGTGTGCAGGATACTGCAAAGAGAAACAGTTTCATTATACTATCTTGTAATTGTCAAATCTCTGTTATTGTCAGAAGTGTCTTTTTAAGTAGCAGCAGCTTCAAAATTTACCCTTAAAGGGAAACTTGGCAGGATTATCTATATTTTCCCCTGCTCGAGAAATTGTGCATTATGCTATTTCAAACTGTGGAAAAAGGTAACGATAAAGAACATGGATTTGTTTACAAGCTAGCGAAACGGTTTGCATAAGTTCGGAAGAACAATGTGGATGTTACAAGGTAAGAAACACAATTTAAAACGAGTTTCTTGTTTCTCACTTCCCTTTCCGGGACGGTAGTCTCAATGTTGCAAGGTTGGTTTTCCGCCTGGGGACGCTAGGGGCAGCGGGGAAAGTCACCATTTTCACCGAAACCGGTCATTTAACCATCCAAATGATTTCTAAACAGGTTTATTACGTTGAAATAGTTGCCAAGTTTCCCTTTAATTGTAATATTTATATTTATAAGGGGCAGTCAGCTATTGGTCATGTTGTCGAGTTTGTTTATGTTTATATTTAAGTCTATTGCCAACAATAGGACATGTTGTCCTGTTATCATTTATTTGTTTTCTATGTTTTCTCACCCTGCAACACATCCCCCTTAAACATCCTGGTAATATCTCCCTGGATGGAGCGGAGATGATTTTTGTAGCGATCCCGCTCACTTGTGATTTGTCGATTTTGTGTTTCCAATTCTGCATACCTTGGGGATTACATAAAAAAAGAATCTGTTGTTTAAATTCAATGGTAAACTCAACAATAATGCTAAAGACTAATTACTCATCCAAAATCTATTTCCTTCAGGAAATGTAATTAATGAAAACAACTGTTAAGTACCTCTTCTGTAGATCATTCAATTCTGCCGCCAGTCTCTTATTTATTTTTTTTAGGTTGTGGTAGTCCCCCAACAATTCCTCATGGATTTGTTGAGGGACCACCCCTTCATCACCTGATAAATCAGAATCCTGAATATGAAGGAAAGACATCAATGAATACCTTAGGCTAATCATATTGTAGTGGCCAACGGGTGCAAACTATCTAATTTATGCAAATCAAAAAAAAAAAGAACACAAGCAACTTAAAGGGGTGGTTTAGGATTTTGGACATAGGACCTCATTTCCAAATTAGCAAGTATGATGTTCATCAGTGGAGACCGTTTTCAACACGTTTCATCCAGTCCTTCTAATTGCAGAGTTTGCAGGTGCTAGGCTAGCGCAAGTCATCAGTATGTGTTAGCCTGCGACTAAAAACAATCTTACCCACTCCAAAGAAATGAGGCCCTATGTCCAATATCCTGAACCACATTGTCTTAATCAATTCGACAACATCAGACAGCGTTAAGAAAATTAGCCATTTCAAGAGCCTTCCGTACATAGAGTGCATTCCTCAGAGCCGTAAATGTATGTAACATATTATATAAATATGCGGTTATATTTCACAACTTTTGCTAAGTAGGCCTAGTCTAGGCCTACTGGAAAACGCTGGCAAGCAAGCTGCTGACAGATATTACAGGTATTATAACTTCAACAGATATTTTCTTCCCTAGGCTAGTCCAGCAACACACGCTGGAAAGATGCAAACAGATCAACTTAACATGTAGGCCTACAGTATTTCCTCCTGATTGCGAAAACGTTTGTTTTCTTTTTCTGTCAGTCCGTGGTTCCTTCATAAATTGCGCAGCAAATTATCAGACGAGTGACCGAAGCACTGCGCATAATAATACATACTGTATTATTACCGTTTTCACACCTTTAACCACACCCGTGAAAAACATCTTCACTCTGCAACTGCACTTCCTCCCGTAGCCTTATACAATTGCGTTTTAAATACACGAAACTGGATGGAGACATTTCACTCACTCACTTGCTGGCGGTCCCATACAATTTAAGACTTGAATTTAAGCTTGTCTGATTTCAATTGTCATTTCCAAGTGTGAGCTTGTATCTCTTCAGTGATAATTTAACTGAACCTAAATGTTGCATAAAAGGTATTTTTTCATGGGAGTCCTACCTCATCATCTGACACCACTCTTCTTTTTTTTCTTTTTTTGTCAGGGGGTCCCCCTGAGGTATCCTATAGACAGATAGTTCAGCAGTATGACATTAAGGTTCATTATGATTAAAAATAAAATAGCTAATGTAGACTAGATGTTGAGCATAGAAGCATTTGAAAGCAACAGTATTATCAAATCCTGCGAATTACATTGAGACATCCCTAAGGTATCCTATAGACAAGCAGATAACATGAAGGTTCATTATCACTAGCTTAACTGTTGCATAATGCTAAGCATACACTTCGGTGATGGGTATCTGTCATGGGAGTCCTACCTCATCGTCTGACACCCCTTTTTCATCAGGTCTCTCTGAGGTATCCTATAGACAGATATATCAGTAAACTGGCATGAACTGACATGAATGTTCATTCAATTTTAAATGATGTCAAGCCCATACATTTTTGTCACATTCAGCAATCATCTCCTCATGACTGTTCATGTTCAAGCTGCTCATTCTGTTATTACATTGTAAAAAAAATTTTTTTTACCAAATTCGGTGACTTATTACCACAAAGGGGATTTTTTTTCTTTCTTATCATTTTCTTCTTGAGAAGAATTGTGGTTTTCTTCATAGCCTACAAATCAAAAGAATGTGAACGACCAGTGTCATATTTCTATGTCAGAATGGGATTTTAACTTGATGTTACAGCTTTTTTTCTGAATACTTAAAGCTGATGATAGTGCTGGGCGGTATGACCAAAAATCTATATCACGGTATTTTTCGAAATTCTAACGGTTTCACAGTATTTTTTTTTTATTATGCCTAATCAGGTGTTCAGCATTTTTTACTGGTCGAGAAAGGAATTACTGCAGTAGATTGACTGACTTAGGATAGTCATGATGAGTGAATATTGTAGAATAACTCCACACTTGTATTAATAGCCTACAGGTTTGCATGGCCCCAGAAAATGATGCGCCAAGGAGCCACCCATGATTCTAATGAAAGCAGAAAGCTTTCTCAGAAAGCATAGACAATTTCTAAATATAGAACTTTTACTGTGCAAATTTCACAAACATCTTTTATAAAAACAATACAAAAAGTATAGCCTAGTGCAACTTAGAAATAATTATAGGCCTACGTTTCAAGTTCAAGCCAAAGTAGCCTACATTACACAGTATTCAAGTAAATCTAAAAGGTAATATAAAACAAGTGTGACTTAGTTGAGACAATTTGCATTAATATGGGCTTTGACTACTTTGAAAATAAAACCTATCTGCTAATATTCTTCCTCTGTCAAAAAAGGCCTACAGTAGGTCCCATTTAGAAGTGGCCACTTCATTCGCGCTTTCCATGACTCACGTAGCTGCGTGAAATGTATTACAACTTTTCGCCAAGAGGTGGCAGCTTAAGCCGGTAAACAGGGCAACGCACTGCATTTATTACAGTAAGGCGTTGCAAGCGGCAATGTGATTGATACTGTGTAAGCCATTGGAATAGCTCTGAAACTGGGGGGCGAACACGTCACAGAGGGGACGCCAGAGCCTTGGATATCTCACTAACAAAATAAAACAATATTTCTGTGTGAGCCGGTGTTGCACCAAATTCTGTGGCCTGTCAAATTTTGTGACTCTAGAGGGCGCTGTTTTATTGTGTTGTCTATGAATGTACTGGGCTTTGAAACATGGAACATTGACCGGGTGTGGGTGTATTACTTTACAGGCCTGCCTGTGTATCTTCGTTCTCTATACTATCTCTATAGAGTAGAGCTAAAGCCTACCCCTCACCACTCCTGTGAACAGGTGGACTTCAGCAGGACAGGTCACATATTTTGATAGGCTACTGTCATATTATGTCACTGTAACTGCTTTGGAGGTCACAAACTGCCTCCTTAAGTTTGTATATCAGTTTGAGGTGCCAAAAAGGATATAATTAACAGACAATGGCAACGAGTTTGTCAATAATGTAAGTAAAGTGTTTGCTCATGTAAATGGCAATATACTGTACAATATCAGTCAATTTCTGCAATTACAGTGACATAATTTGACAGTAGCCTATCAAAATATGTGACCTGTCCTGCTGATGTCCACCTGTTCACAGGGGTAGGCTTTAGCTTTACTCTGAAGTAATACACCCACACCCGGTCAATGTTCCATGTTTCAAAGATTTAGATAGTTTATTAGAAGAGTTACACACATAACAGAATTGCCTCGTCTCTGTGTCAGTACAGCTCAGTACATTCATAGACAGCGCAATAAAACAGCGTCCACTATAGTCACAAAATTCGACAGGTCACAGAATTTGGTGCAAAACCTGTTGACCGCCCAGCACTAGCTGATGATACAAAAGGCAACTTTCTGAGCAATGTTATGGTATTTGGCAGACGCCTTTGTCCAAAGCGACATACAAATACAAAAACATAAGCGCTTAATGACCTAAGTGCATGTTGAACAGATATGCCTTAGAGCCCTCTTAAAAGACCCCAAACTATTACAGGAATGGAGAGCCCTGACCAACTGGTAACAGTACTGGGTACTGGTAACAGTAATTTCACTAACCACCCCACTATTAACAGTTTGTCCATAAGAGAACCCTTCAAACTACTGACATACCTCTGATTGTTGGTGAGCAGCACTTATGACCTCCATCATTTTTTGGTCTCCATCCTTTTCATGTCTCTTCATTGCCTGAAGAGCAGAGATGTAGAGTAATAAAGTAGCTATACTTTAGTACAATACTGAAGTATGAATGGGGAGTATCTGTACTTTACTTGAGTTTTTAAAAGACAATTTGAAGACAAATATCTGTACTTCTACTCAAGTGTGGGTTTTGCATACAGTACTTTATACAACTCTGCTAAGGATATTGAATTGGCTGAAGACTACATAGGGATAAGGTTATGTCATGGAAATACAAAATGCAAATCTGCAAATTAAATGGGTTATTACAACATCCCTGCGATTCAAAGGCCTACTTTCTTAGTGGCTTTGACCTCCACTGCCACTTTCTTGGTCACGTTATGTCCTGGCGAAGTCTCTTCCCTAATCTTTGGGACAGGGGCTCTTTTGTTTTCCAGACGCTCCCTCAGCAGATTTTCTTCATCTGAAATACAGCACATTTGACTAACTTTACAAATTAAGGCAGAAGGAAAACATCACCAACAGCTGATTGACTTAAGGTACTGGAACAACAGACTGCATATTGTGCCAGTAGGTTAAACTGGCACGCGCTATAACGTTAGGCTAAATGAACTTGTCTTTCTTCAACAAAACAAGCAAGGTGAGTAACGTTAACACGAAAGTTAACTTGACATTATGGTCATATTTCTAAGTAAATGGTCTAATTGTTATGTGTCATTTTCTATAAAGTATCTTTGAAGTGTTGTAGCTAGTGACTGGTGTTAGACTGTTTAATCCTAAATTACAGTAAAAGTTTTAATTGCGCCACTGTCAAGTAACATTAACTTATCAATGCTAACGTTAATGGCAACTAACGTTAGCTAGCTAGCTAGCTGGCATCTATCTTATAATTTTCTAGCCTACGAACAGATCTAATATCTTAAGACTCTATTGGGGTTAAGGTAGAAGCTAAGCAGTTAATGACAGCTTTAGAGTAATTTACTTACCAGAAATGAGCAATACTTGGCCTTGGTAGTAGGCACCGTCGCCCGCCCATAAAATCCAGTATGTTTTTTTTTTAAAGTCTGTATCTTCAGGTTTAAAGTTTCTCACGTTTGAAGTGGGCACAATAGCCCGATGATTGTCGGCCAGATATCTCACTAATGCAAACATTTAACTTAACTTTCAGCAGTATATTTCATAGAAATATATTTATGTTTAAACTCTCGCATTCAACTGGAACATTCAACTCGACAACTAACGTTAGCTTCTAGCCTGACTGTCTGAAAAGACGTTAAAGACGTTAGAGGCTGCCTCATAAACGGACCGCTGGCATATGCGCAGTTGGTACAAACAAAGGTTCAAGAGCGCTACGTTCCGCTCTAGAATCGTTGGTCTCGTCCAAACCAGAGTAACATGCAACGCAGACCAGCAGCTGGTGGCAGAAACCTTGGTTCTGGCTAATGGTTCTGGCCTATTGATATCGGGGTGTGGTCCATACAATGATCACTGTAGAGATTATGATTATTGTTTGGTTACTTATCAGATGCCTTTATCCCAATCCACTAGGGTCTATTATAATAACATAAGGATTTATTTGTCACATATATTAGATACTTTATTGAACATAGTGAATTGGCATATAGGCCTACTATAAATAATAATAATGATAATAATAATAATAATAATAATAATAATAAGTGGCTAAGTGAAATAGACTGTAGGTCCTACAAGACTTTTGATGTGAACGTGTTTCATTCTGTGACTTCTCAATGGACATTTGTGTCATTAGTCCACATTCATTCATTTTATAATGTATTTATTATTACAGTTTAGCTATGGCAACAAGGAGAAGACAATATAAGAGATTCCTAGAGCCACATACCCCTTCTTCAATTCCACGTAATTCTAAGTGGCGACGGCGGGAGCACTCTACAAAAGATGGGTGGCCTGATGAGAACACAAGCGTTGATGATGCTGCCTCTGTGGTAAGTTTTTGACTGATTGTTTACTTGCATGACCTGTGAGTCATTAACTGCACACAATTTGCATAGAAGTTATTCAATACTGTAAAAATACCCACAGGGTGAAAGCACATACAGATAGATAGATAGATAGATAGAGATAGATAGATAGATAGATAGATAGATAGATAGAGATAGATAGATTACTTTATTCATCCTCAGAGGGAAATTATGGTGTTACAGCAGCAATTAATAATATGTAAGGGATAATGTATTGTCCGCCGGTAATTATCAGAAAATAAGTCCCGACAGGGAGAACAGAACCCCGACGCGCAGCGGAGGGGTTTTGCTTTGACCTGAAGGGACTTATTTACTGATAATTATTCATGTGAATTCATGTGAATGGAACTTTCTGCAGCACTCTGAATTTCCTAATTCACTGCCCAAATACTTACCTAACTGTACTGTGTAACACACACACACACACACACACAACCCTCATGTAATTCTCCACAATGTGTATTTGTTCCAAACTGTAGAAATTTACAAATTGGAGTTATTTCAATTTTTACAACTTTCCCTTGACAGGAACATGGCGAAAACCCCTGGCCCGATGAAGACCCGGATCTTAATGATGTCGGATCTGAGGTAAGCGTTGTGCCAGGGAAGGTTCTGCAGAATCTAACATTATCCATGTCATTGGAGTTATTTCAATTTTTACAACTTTCCCTTGACAGGAACATGGCGAAAACCCCTGGCCCGATGAAGACCCGGATCTTAATGATGTCGGATCTGAGGTAGGCGTTGTGCCAGGGAAGGTTCTGCAGAATCTGACATTATCCATGTCATTGGAGTTATTTACATTTTTACAACTTTCCCTTGACAGGAACATGGCGAAAACCCCTGGCCCGATGAAGACCTAGATCTTAATGATGTCGGATCTGAGGTAGGCGTTGTGCAAGGGAAGGTTCTGCAGAATCTGACATTATCCATGTCATTGGAGTTATTTCAATTTTTACAACTTTCCCTTGACAAGGAATGTACTGTTATGTAATGTAATGTAATGTCTGTACTTCAATGTAATGTTTTTCTAAGTCTGTAATCTGCTTTAAATAAAAATGTCTGCTACATGACTAAGGGTCCTACCTTGGCGATCTATTGACTGAAAGCGGTTAAAATCAAATACGTAGCCTGAAAAAAACACTTAACCCAATAACGTTCAAATGACAATATGCCCTAAATATGACTGTAATGTAGGCAAAATTTATATGGATAAAACCATCTGCTAAATTATGAGCTTTTTTCTTCCATTCTATTCCAATCTATCTTCTTGTTTAGGCTAATGACAATAGTAGTAGCAGTGACAGTGAAGATACTTCATCTGAAGGATCAGAAAATGAGGAAAGATCAGGATGCTGGAGTGATCCATTTAACATCTTTGGAAGTATCCCAAATATGAGCCAACCACTGTGTACTTTTGTCAATGTAACAAAGGCTGAAGCTCTCCTGCTGGTTCTGTCATTTGCCATGAGGCATTGTCTCAGTGGAGTTGCAATTGTTGACCTTTTACAGCTAATTAATGTTTTGTTTGGTATGGATGTCCTGGGGAGTTCCAAACATTTATTCCAAAAGGTGTTTGGTAAAACTTCAGAGACACTTAAATTCCATTTCTATTGTAGTTTTTGTAAGTCATACATAGGTATGCAAAGCTCTAGTGATGTGACAGAGAAGGAATGCCCTCAGTGCCACGGTATATGTAAGACACAAGACCTTAAACAAAACAATTTCTTTATTACAATTCCCCTTGCTCCGCAAATCCAGTGCATCCTTGAGAAATTAGATGGTACAGATATTTTCAACTACAGAAAAAACAGACACGCCAATGATTCTATTTCAGACATTTTAGATGGTGACCTATACCAAAAATTATCAGGCCCTGGAGAAATCTTAAATGATGATCATAACTTTTCTTACATCTTCAACAGTGATGGAAGCCCAGTTTTCAAATCCTCCCCCTTTTCAATTTGGCCAATCCACTGTATGTTAAATGAGCTACCCCCTAAAGAGAGAGGAAAACATATGGCGCTAGCTGGTCTGTGGTTTGGGAAGGGACACCCCAAAATGAGCAGTTTCCTCCACCATTTTGTTGAGGATGCAAAAATGCTAGCTGAAAGAGGGGTTAGGTGGATGACCAAATCTCACAATTGGGTTGTTTCTAAATTAATAGGTTTATGCTGTGTTGTTGACTCTGTGGCAAGACCCACAATGCAAAATACAACACAGTTCAATGGGTATTTTGGCTGCAGTTGGTGCTACCATCCAGGCCAGTTGGTGTCAGGGCAAGTAAAATACCCTGTGACACAATTTGAATACCCTGACAGAAGTAGCAGAGATATGGTGAGGCATATGGAAAAAGCCCTTAAAGATGGGGTCACCTATAAGGGTGTAAAAGGGCCATCTCCTCTTATAAACCTGCCTTATTTTGATATTGTCTGGGGTTTCATACCAGATTATATGCACTCTGTACTTCTTGGTGTGACAAGACAGCTGACAGAACTCTGGCTTTCCTCTTCTGGGAGAGCATTTTACATTGGTGCTCCAAATGCATTGCAAACAATTGACTCAAGACTTCTAGGCATTCGCCCTCCTAGAAATATTTCACGTTTACCCAGATCAGTTAAAGAGCGCAGATTTTGGAAAGCTTCTGAGTGGCGTTCTTGGCTGTTATTTTACTCTTTACCCTGTTTAAATTCAATTCTCCCCTCAAAATTCCTCAATCATTTTGCTAAACTGGTCAAAGCTGTGTACCTCTTGCTAAAATCAAATATTTATCCAAGAGAAGTAAATGCCGCAGACATGCTTTTACTTGAATTTGTGTGTGGGGTTCAGGAGCATTACAGTGAAGAGCAAATGACTTCAAATGTACATTCACTACTTCATCTTGCCAAAAGTGTAAAGCTTTGGGGACCTCTTTGGGCCCACAGTGCTTTTGTTTTTGAATCTGCAAATGGGGAAATTTTGAAGCTAGTGAAGGGAACGCGAGGTGTAGCCACACAAATAATTGACAAATTTGTGCTGCGTAACACACTTGTCATATTTTCTAAAATTCACACCATCAAAGATGACATTCTTACATACTGTCTAGAGCTAACATCTTGTCCGAGATTAAAAGTGGCAGAAGAGCATTATGGAACAACAGTTTTGGGAGAGGGACATCCATATGAACTTAGCTCTGAGGAGAGGGAGTTGTTTTCCAGGAGTGGTAGGCAGCTAACAACAGTCTCAGTCTACAGCAGAGCCACCTACAAAGGTGAAAGGCTTGACAGCATAGATTATAAAAGATGCTTAAAAACTAAAAATTCTGTAATAGAGTTGCCTGAGGGAAAATTTGGAGAAATAACTCAAATTTGTGTGCACAACTCTGAAATTATGTTTATTGTAAAGCTTTTCAAGGTTGATCACAAGAAATCTATTGCAAGCACCCCTCATATAACATGTGTCCATAATACAGAGCAAAAATGTGTTTTGGTCCCGAGTGAGATTGTTAGTAAGTGTATGCTTGTTGACCTTGGGGAAAAAATTTACATCTGCACATTCCCCAATACCTATGAAAAAGACTGATGTTAAACTTCCAAAATAAACAAAATAAAACAAAGTTGTTGTTATTTGTTGAACTGTTAAACTTCCAAAATAATCTATCTATTATAGGCCTATGTAGCCAGAGGCGGACAGAGTACACAGCTTCATTACTTGAGTAAAAATACAGATACCCTTTGCTAAATTTTACTCAAGTACAAGTAAAAGTACAACAGTCAGATCTCTACTTAATTTAAAGTACTGAAATACTTGTTTTTAAAAGTACTTGAGTACCAAGAGTACAGGAGTAGCCTACATTTTCTAAATATTGCATTACTAGTGCCACAGTGCTTACATTTATGTACAGAAACGTCCTACATGGAGTTATGAAAAATACTAGGGCTGTCAAAATAACTGATTCATTTTGATTAATTAATTTTAACGCAGATTAATCGATTCCGTATGACCTTTGACCCCGAGCTGTTGTAGTCAGTAACCATTAGACTGTAAAAAGAAGGAGAGAAGAAAATGTGCTGTCTAGATCATTGATTGGAACATTTACTTTTAAAAAACGTCCTGAAGGTGTTGATTAAAATAAAGTCCTCTGCGATGTCTGCAGCAAGGAATTTGCATATCACCGGAGTTCATCAACTCTAAAGTCGCACATCAATGCAAAGAAATAGACATTGAGGGGAGTGTTCATTCAGGGTTCATCCCGGGGACACAATGAAAATAAATGAACACTCCCCTCAATGTCTATTTCTTTGCTAGGTTATATCTGTGGCCTGAAATACCTTGTATTTAAATTTATTTCCTCAGCATATTAGGTCATATCATAGATTATTATGTCCATTATTAAAATAATAATAAAAGAGTTTTTGAACTTTAATGTCACTAATGCTGATTATTCAATGATTAATTAGTTAATACCTTGGAGAATGTAAAAGGAATTGAAAGTAAAATCAAGTCATTTTCATCTTTTTACCATGTTGCCAGGGATGAGCAGTATTTCTAATACATGTATTTAAAATACTATTTTGTAATTGAAACACTTGAAGGGAAAACTATCATTAACTTTTTCAGAAAATTGAAATAGTCTGGCGAGGTGGGGCCACAGGTTGGCACATTCCCGGGATGGACCTTTTGCGTCTTCATCCATTGTTTCATCCATGGTTTCGTCTCTTATCTAAATCTGACCATGGAGTTGACTGAAGGTGATTGCTGATAGGCTGTCCCAATCAGTGGCGCCTGCACAATCCAATCACGTTTGAGAGGGAAACAACAAATTGAGGGTTTCCGAGATTTTTCTTTTTTCCTTTTTTTGTACAAGTAGTAACGGGTACTCACAGTTATGGATAGAAATGTGGTGGAGTAAAGAGTATAATATTTGCCTCTTAAATGTACTTGAGTAGTCATGAGTACTCCCCAAAAATGATACTCGAGTAAAGTACAGATCCCTCAAAATTGTACTCAAGTACTGTAATAATAATAATAATATAATACAATTTATTTATATAGCACTTTTCAAGCACAAAGCACAAAGTGCTCTACAGACAAACAAACAAACAAAACAAAGCAAAAAACAAAACAATAGTAATGATAACAACAATAATAATAATAGTAATAATAATAATAATAATAAAAATGATAAAATAGTAAACTACCAAACTACAAACACAAACTTAACTAAATATATATAAAAAAGAAAATAGAAAAGGTATACAGTATAGTACCCAAGACAAAATAAACAAACAGAAATGATAATAATGATAATAAATTAGCAGAGACATGAGTGGAATCATTCACTATTTAAGGAAAGCTATTTTATATAAGTGGGTCTTTAGACTAGATTTGAAAACAGCCACAGATGGTGCAGATTTGATGTTATAAGGGAGGCTGTTCCAAAGCTTGGGTGCTCTAACTGCAAATGATCGGTCACCCCTAGTTGAAAGTTTACTTTCTGGAACAACTAAAAGTCCCAGGCTGGAGGATCTGAGGGGCCGAGCTGGACAGTAGGGGGTTAATAAATCTGTTAAATAGTCAGGTGCCAAACCATGTAATGCTTTATAGGTAATAAGGAGGATTTTAAAATCAATCCTAAAACTCACTGGCAACCAGTGAAGATTGGCCAAAACTGGGGTGATGTGTTCCCTAAATTTAGACTTTGTCAAAAGTCTGGCTGCGGAATTAAGAACAGTTTGTAAACAAGAGATGGAATGACGATTTAAACAGGTGAATAAGGCGTTGCAGTAATCAAGTCTAGATGAGACAAATGCATGTATAATTCTCTCTGTGTCCTTTAAAGACAGCATTGATCTGATTTTGGAAATGTTTCTCAGTTGATAACAGGACTGCACAAGGAGTTTTACATGTTGGTCAAATTTTAAATTTGTATCAAATAAAACCCCTAAGTTTCTAGAAGTAGTCTTGTTATTTGAGGCTAAATTTCCAAGAAAAGTCTTAGCTTGATTATAGACTTTGTCAGGGCCAATGAAAAGGACTTCTGTTTTGTCAGAGTT
>NW_027468881.1:9951493-9953993 GCF_046254945.1 Alosa pseudoharengus | reverse complement strand
TACAATGTTAGCAGAAAGCAAGGCAGAGGTTTAGCTGTTTTAATTAAAAAAGAAACATGTGGGGCAGTGAATGAAATATATAGTGACAATGAGGGGAAGATTTTAACTTTACAAATTGAAAAAGAAAATGAAAAAGTTACTATATGTAATATACATGCACCAAATGAAGAATTGGAAAAAGAAGAGTTTTTTAAAAGGTTGAATGTTTTAATTGAAGGGTGGGAAAATGTTGTTGTTATGGGTGATTTTAATACTGTGCTGAAAAGGGAGGACATAAATGAACAAATGGTTTATAGAACTGATAAAGGGAGAAGAGAGTTGGAGAGCCTAATGATAAAACATAACCTGCAAGATGTCTGGAGAGCAAGAAACAAAGATGTTAGAAAATATAGTAGAATGCAAATTGTAATGGATAAAATAAAACAAAGTAGAATAGATATGTGTTTAGTGAAAAATGAATGGGAGGGGGAGGTGAAAAAAGTGTTCTATAAGAAATGCTATTTTAGTGATCATGATTTTATGGAATTGCGACTGGATTTTAATAAAGTGGAAAGAGGGCCTGGAGTTTGGATTTTAAATACAGAGGTTTTAAATAATAACATGTATAAAATGGAGGTGCAGGAACTTATCATAAAGAAGAAGGAAGAAATGTGTATGTACAAAGGATGTTTAAGAATATGGTGGGATAATTTAAAATATGAGATAAAGAAATACACATTAACATTCTGTAAAAAAGCAAGACGAGACAAAAGAATAAGAGAATTCTCATTGAAAAAAGAATTAGAACAAGAACTGGGAAAAGTAGATGAAAAGAGAGAGGATGTAAATAAAATAATGGAGTTGCAGGAAGAACTAAATAAATTTGAGGAAGAAAAGCTAAAAGGTGCAATGATTAGGAGTAGAGCAAAATATATGGTAGAGGGAGAAAAATGTACAAAGTTTTTCTTTAATCTGGAAAAAAGCAGACAAAAATCTGAAGAAATTAGAGGAATCAAAGATAAAGAAGGGAACAGAATAACAGATAAAGAAAGGATTTTAAAAGAAATTCATAACTTTTATGAGGCTTTATTCAAAAAACAAGGAATAGAGAAAGAAGCCAAGGAGTTTTTATTAAGTAAAGTTCAAAGAAAAGTGAGTGAAGATGATAGAGAAATGTGTAACAAAAGTATATCTGTAAATGAAATAGAAAATGCAATAGCTGAAATGAAGAATGGTAGAAGCCCAGGCTTAGATGGTTTACCGTGTGAATTTTACAAGTGTTTTAAAGGTGTTTTAATGCCCATTTTAACACAGGTTTTTGAAGAGTGCTGGAAAGATGGTGGTCTAAGTCCTTCTATGAAAAAAGGTGTGATAAAAATAATTTATAAAAGAAAAGGAGACAAAGAAGATCTTAAGAATTTTAGACCCATAAGCCTTTTAAACTGTGATTATAAGATTTTAGCAAAAGTCATGGCTAACAGGCTGAAGAGGGTCTTGCCCACAATCATTGAAACCAATCAAGCATATGCAGTACTGGGTAGAGACATCTCAGACAATGTAAACAGCATAAGAGACAAGATTTGGTTTTTAGAAAAGAAAAAACATAGTGGCTTCGTTGTAAGTATTGATTTGGAGAAAGCGTTTGATAGAGTGGAGCATGACTTTTTATTTGCCTCTTTTAAAAAATTTAATTTTGGAGAAGATTTTATCAAATGTCTGAGATGTCTCTACTCAGATGCGATGAGTTGTGTGAAATGTAATGGTTTTTTAACGGACTTTGTTTTTTTATCAAGATCAATCAGACAGGGTTGCCCACTGTCAGCACTTTTATACAGTTTAGTTGCGGAGCCCTTAGGCTTGGCAATTAGTGCTGACAGTGGGATAAGGGGAATAAGCGTTGACTATGAAGATCTTAAAGAAGTTAAAATATATCAGTATGCTGACGATACAACTCTGGTTTTAAAAGATGAAGAAAGTATTTTTAGAGCAATGGAGGTTTTAGAGATTTATTGTAAAGGTTCGGGCGCTCTAATGAATGTGGGCAAGACGGAGTACATGAGGATTGGAGAGGATAGTGTGCTTCTGAGGACGTTACCTTTTCAGGAAGTTAGGGATAGTTTGAAAATTCTGGGGGTCAGAGGAGGGACAAATGAAAGACTAACAACAGGAAAAATGTGGGAGGAGATAATCGGGAATATGAAAGGAAAATTGGCTTTTTGGAAGAGAAGGGATCTGACTCTTAAGGGAAAAATTTTGGTAATCAATACCCTTTTTTTGTCAAAAATATGGTACGTCCTCGGCTCTGTCAGCCTGCCATTTCCAGTTTTAAGGGTTTTTAAAAGTATGGTTTTACATTTTATTTGGGACGGTAAACCATCTAAAATAAGTTATGACACACTGATTGGGAAGGTCGAGGAGGGTGGTCTGGGATTGCTTGACCCTTTTATTAGACTGAAGGCCCTCAGAATTAAAGCAGTTAAGCATTTTATGGGGAGGGATAAAGAATGGGCCAAAACAATGA
>NW_027468881.1:9921493-9926493 GCF_046254945.1 Alosa pseudoharengus | reverse complement strand
TAAACCAGAAAGAAGATAGGAAAAGATTAAGAGACGCTGAAGAAGAGGGTGGGTTTTTATCTAAGTTATTATATTTTAAACAACCCCGAGTAAGACCAAAGCAGACGCAGTTGAACATAAAAGGGGTTTTAGAGGACCAGGAAAAGAGGAGAAAAAAGAAATTGCATGCACACTTAGGAGGAGAGGAGAAAGAAAATACTTAAATGATGGGTTTTAATTATGTATTGTTTTTATTTCTATTTATTTTTTTAATGGGCTGGGATTTTATTTCCATTAATATGAGAGGGGGTGTAAATCCAACAAAATTAGAGAAACTAATAAAGGTGACTGAAAAAAATCAAATCATTTTATTACAAGAAACAAATTGGACTAATGATATTGGAGAGGGTTTTAGGAAAAGATGGGATGGTGAAGTGTTCTACAATGTTAGCAGAAAGCAAGGCAGAGGTTTAGCTGTTTTAATTAAAAAAGAAACATGTGGGGCAGTGAATGAAATATATAGTGACAATGAGGGGAAGATTTTAACTTTACAAATTGAAAAAGAAAATGAAAAAGTTACTATATGTAATATACATGCACCAAATGAAGAATTGGAAAAAGAAGAGTTTTTTAAAAGGTTGAATGTTTTAATTGAAGGGTGGGAAAATGTTGTTGTTATGGGTGATTTTAATACTGTGCTGAAAAGGGAGGACATAAATGAACAAATGGTTTATAGAACTGATAAAGGGAGAAGAGAGTTGGAGAGCCTAATGATAAAACATAACCTGCAAGATGTCTGGAGAGCAAGAAACAAAGATGTTAGAAAATATAGTAGAATGCAAATTGTAATGGATAAAATAAAACAAAGTAGAATAGATATGTGTTTAGTGAAAAATGAATGGGAGGGGGAGGTGAAAAAAGTGTTCTATAAGAAATGCTATTTTAGTGATCGATCATGATTTTATGGAATTGCGACTGGATTTTAATAAAGTGGAAAGAGGGCATGGAGTTTGGATTTTAAATACAGAGGTTTTAAATAATAACATGTATAAAATGGAGGTGCAGGAACTTATCATAAAGAAGAAGGAAGAAATGTGTATGTACAAAGGATGTTTAAGAATATGGTGGGATAATTTAAAATATGAGATAAAGAAATACACATTAACATTCTGTAAAAAAGCAAGACGAGACAAAAGAATAAGAGAATTCTCATTGAAAAAAGAATTAGAACAAGAACTGGGAAAAGTAGATGAAAAGAGAGAGGATGTAAATAAAATAATGGAGTTGCAGGAAGAACTAAATAAATTTGAGGAAGAAAAGCTAAAAGGTGCAATGATTAGGAGTAGAGCAAAATATATGGTAGAGGGAGAAAAATGTACAAAGTTTTTCTTTAATCTGGAAAAAAGCAGACAAAAATCTGAAGAAATTAGAGGAATCAAAGATAAAGAAGGGAACAGAATAACAGATAAAGAAAGGATTTTAAAAGAAATTCATAACTTTTATGAGGCTTTATTCAAAAAACAAGGAATAGAGAAAGAAGCCAAGGAGTTTTTATTAAGTAAAGTTCAAAGAAAAGTGAGTGAAGATGATAGAGAAATGTGTAACAAAAGTATATCTGTAAATGAAATAGAAAATGCAATAGCTGAAATGAAGAATGGTAGAAGCCCAGGCTTAGATGGTTTACCGTGTGAATTTTACAAGTGTTTTAAAGGTGTTTTAATGCCTATTTTAACACAGGTTTTTGAAGAGTGCTGGAAAGATGGTGGTCTAAGTCCTTCTATGAAAAAAGGTGTGATAAAAATAATTTATAAAAGAAAAGGAGACAAAGAAGATCTTAAGAATTTTAGACCCATAAGCCTTTTAAACTGTGATTATAAGATTTTAGCAAAAGTCATGGCTAACAGGCTGAAGAGGGTCTTGCCCACAATCATTGAAACCAATCAAGCATATGCAGTACTGGGTAGAGACATCTCAGACAATGTAAACAGCATAAGAGACAAGATTTGGTTTTTAGAAAAGAAAAAACATAGTGGCTTCGTTGTAAGTATTGATTTGGAGAAAGCGTTTGATAGAGTGGAGCATGACTTTTTATTTGCCGTTTTAGAAAAATTTAATTTTGGAGAAGATTTTATCAAATGTCTGAGATGTCTCTACTCAGATGCGATGAGTTGTGTGAAATGTAATGGTTTTTTAACGGACTTTGTTTTTTTATCAAGATCAATCAGACAGGGTTGCCCACTGTCAGCACTTTTATACAGTTTAGTTGCGGAGCCCTTAGGCTTGGCAATTAGTGCTGACAGTGGGATAAGGGGAATAAGTGTTGACTATGAAGATCTTAAAGAAGTTAAAATATATCAGTATGCTGACGATACAACTCTGGTTTTAAAAGATGAAGAAAGTATTTTTAGAGCAATGGAGGTTTTAGAGATTTATTGTAAAGGTTCGGGCGCTCTAATGAATGTGGGCAAGACGGAGTACATGAGGATTGGAGAGGATAGTGTGCTTCTGAGGACGTTACCTTTTCAGGAAGTTAGGGATAGTTTGAAAATTCTGGGGGTCAGAGTAGGGACAAATGAAAGACTAACAACAGGAAAAATGTGGGAGGAGATAATCGGGAATATGAAAGGAAAATTGGCTTTTTGGAAGAGAAGGGATCTGACTCTTAAGGGAAAAATTTTGGTAATCAATACCCTTTTTTTGTCAAAAATATGGTACGTCCTCGGCTCTGTCAGCCTGCCATTTCCAGTTTTAAGGGTTTTTAAAAGTATGGTTTTACATTTTATTTGGGACGGTAAACCATCTAAAATAAGTTATGACACACTGATTGGGAAGGTCGAGGAGGGTGGTCTGGGATTGCTTGACCCTTTTATTAGACTGAAGGCCCTCAGAATTAAAGCAGTTAAGCATTTTATGGGGAGGGATAAAGAATGGGCCAAAACAATGATGTTTTTTATTGATAATATTTTTAAGATGGGGCCTTCAGTTTTTTTTATGAAAACAAAGGAATATATGACCGTCGGCATCCCAGATTTTTATAGGGAAGTTTTAAGGGCCTGGGGGGATTTTTTAGAGTGTGTTAAAATAGAGGTTGAAGGGAGAGAGCATTTTTTAAACCAACCATTGTTTTTAAACCCTAATCTAATGAGTAAAAACAGAGATTTTTATTTCAAAAGCTGGTTCGAAGCGGGTTTTAGGAAAATTAGAGATATTTTTTATGAAATAAAACCAGGGCTTCTACCATTCCAGGGTTTTATAGATGAGTTAAAAAGAAATGACGAACATTATGAAGTGGAAAAAATAAAAAAAGAACTGGAAAAAATCAAAGGTGTAATCCCAGAGAGGTGGTGGAAAACGATAGAGGGTGAAGTGAAAGGGAGAGCAGAGAGATTGTCAATATGTTTTAAAGATAATGAGAACACGTTGGAGTCTGGTACACTGAGAACTTTTTATTCATGTTTTAGGGAAAAAGCTTTTATTTCTCCAAAAGCAAATAATTATTGGAAAACCCTCTACCCAGAGATAGAAACAAAAAACATATGGGAAAATATTAGAATAGTTTTTAAATGTCCGCTTTTAGAAAACTTTGACTTTCTTTTAGCACACAATTGCATTTTTAATGAAATGAGGTTATTCAAAATGGGGTTAACAGAGGATGAAAAATGTAAAGTGTGTGGAAAAGAAAGGGAGGGTTTAAAACATATGTTTTTTTATTGTGAGGACTTGACTTGTTTTGTTGAAAAGATCCAAAAAATAGTTATTGACTTTGGTGAAGAAAAAGAAAAGGTGTTGGATAACTGGGAAATTATGTTTTTATTTGGGATCCCAAATGAAGAAAGGAAAAGAAAGAACCAGGCAGTGAACATAGTTTTATCAGTGGCTAGGCATACAGTGTGGGTTAGGAGGGCGGTAGCAAAAAAAAGGAAAAGAAAATTGGACATATGCAAATTGTTTGAGGTAAATTTGAAGAAAGTTTTAGATACACTGTATGCCTATTTTATCTTTAATTACGATCTAGATGTTTTTAACCAAATGTTTGTCTTAAACAACTCTTTTACCCATATTACATGGGAAGGCGTTAAACTAGTTTTACCAAAATGTTCTTAATCCATTTGCCTGTTTACTTCTTTTTAAATATGATTCTTATTTATTCACTAAACTTGCTCAACTTTTTATTGAATGATACTAATGTTATGCCTTATCTGTATTCTGTCACTACAAGTTTGTTCACTATTTATGATATTATTTATTACATGCCGCTCATGATATTATGTTTCAGTATAATATGTATTTTTAGATATGTATGTTTTTCTATATACTGAGGTGTTTTATGACTGTTCAAGCTGTAGAAACAACAGAAATTTGAATGAAATATGAATTGTGAATAAAAGTGGGACATGTTGCAGATGTATTGTAAAAATTGAAAATGTTTAATAAATAAAAGAGACAAAAAAAAAAAAAAAACTCTCGTCTGATCTCGGAAGCTAAGCAGCGTCGGGCCTGGTTAGTACTTGGATGGGAGACCGCCTGGGAATACCAGGTGCTGTAAGCGTTTTGCTTTTCCCTTCACCCGCGTGAAGGGAGAGCGGTTTTGAGGTTGATGAACGTGTCCGAGTGTTTGAGTAATCGCTTACGGCCATACCACGCTGAGCACGCCCGCTCTCGTCTGATCTCGGAAGCTAAGCAGCGTCGGGCCTGGTTAGTACTTGGATGGGAGACCGCCTGGGAATACCAGGTGCTGTAAGCGTTTTGCTTTTCCCTTCACCCGCGTGAAGGGAGAGCGGTTTTGAGGTTGATGAACGTGTCCGAGTGTTTGAGTAATCGCTTACGGCCATACCACGCTGAGCACGCCCGCTCTCGTCTGATCGATCTCGGAAGCTAAGCAGCGTCGGGCCTGGTTAGTACTTGGATGGGAGACCGCCTGGGAATACCAGGTGCTGTAAGCGTTTTGCTTTTCCCTTCACCGCTGTGAAGGGAGAGCGGTTTTGAGGTTGATGAACGTGTCCGAGTGTTTGAGTAATCGC
>NW_027468881.1:9785785-9870785 GCF_046254945.1 Alosa pseudoharengus | reverse complement strand
GCGGCAAGATCACAACACATGATTGACACTATGTATTAACATCACACCACATGATTGGCACCATCTATTCATGTCGACTCTTTTGCTGTGGAAGGGGCAAGATAGACAACTGCCATATTGGTGTTACAACTTAACCCCATGCACTTCTATGGAGGATTTTTGGAGTGCTGTCTCCTCATTAGAAAGTCTCTGGTAATGCTGTCTAACCACGGAGCTACAAGTTGTAATATCCTCTCTGTCCATCTACCAACAAGCTTCAAGTTAGACAATCCTTTCTTAGTCTACAAGCAGGCAAGAGTGGTATTATGTGCTTTGTGTTCAATTATGGTTATGATCTACGTTTGTTTCTGTTTTTGAATGCATGATTGACTGACTGTTTGTCACTTGTCTGTCTTGATTAGTTCTAGTGTTTCTGTGTTTGTTGGAGCAATATCAAATCTGTGATGAAAGGCCTTGGCCTTGGAGTGTGACTAATGGTTCTCTCCTTCACAGATGCATATTATCTGTAAATAACCTACATCTTGTGACAATAAATGGTCATTGGACGGACAACTTGGAACAACTTGGAACAACTTCTACTCATCATCTTTTACCTGTGTAGCAGGATTGATTCTCTGCTCTTCTGTGTTTGGGTTCCCCCTGCACCTGTACCTGTTGGTTCAGTCCAATTAGCATGCCCTGAGTGGTTACAAAAGAGGTAAATTGATGTCACCTGGCAGAGGGCCTTTTTGGGAATGACTGTTTCCCCGACCTGCCTTCCTCCCAAGCTCCAGGGTCGGAAGCTGATTGTTTGCCAACCATAGTTGATCCTCAGGGGTATTCCATCAACCTCGCTAATGAAGGCTGCGCTTAATAGAAATAGCCAGGCATGAACTAGCGTTGACTTTCACTTGGGGCTGAAGCCGTTCCATTAAAATACCCTCTAATAAATAAAGTGTGTGAAATCACTTATAAACTTATTCATATACTATCCCTCAAACATTATCATTAGAATGAAAAAAGACCTTGATGACACATGTTCATTTTGTGGGGAAGCCCCGAGTGCATATTCTGGTTCGGCTGTTGGTCTGAGGGATTCTGGACAGACCTGTCGGCCCTGCTCTGCACCAGTTTAAAACTGAACTTTGCTTTTTCCTTTAAGCACATCTTGTTTGGCTTCCATGACTTAAAGGAACCATATGTAAGAAATGTATTTCAATTAATAATAAAATGGCCCTGATATGTCACTAGACATTAAGAAATCATGTTCATTTCAAACTTATATCACTGACAACAAGTCCGGCCAGGATATTGTCATTTAACCCGTTTAATCCAATTGTGACTGTACAAAAAAATCTGGCTCTTTTGCCTTTAAAACTGTTATTGGATGAATTATCAATACATTTCTCCCAAAAATAGAAACCTGAAAGTGCCTCAGTTAAATATGTGCAGTGCCAAATGTGTAGTGTAATTTGTCACATGGCCAGAGCTGCTTATGTTTTGGTTGCACCCAGGGGCAGTTCTAGGGGCGGGGCCACAAGGGCCCGGGCCCCATCTGAAATCTCATTGGCCCCTGACTGGCCCCTGTACCGTCAATCATCGATAAGTGTTTATAAGGGATTATATGTGTTCATTGCTTTGAAGCGGTGTCGGTACAGTGAAGTTAGGTTTGACACTTTTTCCTGTTGATTTAAGGAGATGGCCTTGATCCTGAGCCTGCACCGGTTGAGGAAGAGCAACCTCTCTCAAATAACTTGTTGAGAACGACGATCAGAGATGCAATTCCATTCCCAAACAACCGGTGGCAGTAATGCACCTATGAAGCTTGAAAGCTAAAGCAAACAGTGAACTGTAAAAGAAACAATACATTTGGCTAACCAGAAATGTCTCTGCTAATGTAAAGAAACGATACATTTGGCTCACGGAAGTATCAGCTAACGTGAAGAACCGATACATTTGGCTAACGAAAGTATCAGCTAGAATTCTAACGTGAAGAACCGATGGCAGCGTTTCATCCTCCACAGAAGTTTCTTGGTGAGTCACAAATCTCTGTCATCATCAGTATGTGAAAGGGACGTTTATTTGTTGCGGTCACAATATGTTAAGTTTGTCAATTAAATTACGAAGCAGCAGCAAGCTTGCAGTGAACTGTTAACTGACTTTGTCTGTTAACCCTCTATGGCATGACTTTTACTTTTTGGTGAAATAAAATGTTTTGCCCTACTTTTAGAGAGCTTGGGAGCTCTATTGACATAAAACAAAAACAAAATTGACCCCCCCCCCCCCCCCTGCCAGATATCAGTTTGTTGCCTCAAGGCAACAATGTGCCACAATGGTAGTAAAACGCCTAGCTTTTCTATATAAGGCTGTGTTGTGAAACTGATAAAAAAAAAAACACAGATTAATGCAAAATTTATGGAAAAAGTTAATTTATTCATTCAGTTTATTCAGCTTTCACTAAAACAAGTGAATTCTAACTTTTATCATGTCACAGAAAACAACGACCAACTGATTGTAAGTGTGTTTGCACAAACAAGTGTGTGTATCATTTGTGGATGAGCAATATTATGCCTATTCTTATTTTTGTATGTATGTACAGGTATGATTTGTTTCAACATCTCTTTTTGAAATGCTGATATCTATTCAGTGTGGAACCACAGAAAGCATTTGCTTGATGCTGTGAAGCAGAGATGGACATTACATTTCTGGCACATTACTTTCGGAGTACCACTGCATCCTGGGATCTTGCATCGGCCTTTCCTCTCTGTCATCACCATCCAGTGGGCTGTGGCATCCAGACGTACATTGACAACTGGGATGGGTGCAGTTTGGCCTCTTTTCTTTTCTGCCTCATATTCTGCAGCAACAGAGGAACTGGCAAGAAGTGGAACATGAGGCAATGATACCATTTCTTGGAACGGACTTTTGTTCTGTAGAGAGCTATGAGTGAATCAAGGAGGTCCACTCCACCCATGTTCTTATTGTATTCACTCACAACAGCAGGACAGGGAACTTTGAGGAAGACCTTTTTCTTGCGATCCCATCTCTGAACCTCAGTCAACGGGGATGCTCCGATGTAATTGCTCAACAGTGTAACTGAGCGGTTATCAAACCACCGCACAACATTCAGGGTGGTTTCACCAACAACAGCTGCTTCTGGTCCCATGTCCTGTTTCCTTTAGTTCAGAATCCGACTCAGGTTTGCCCCAGGTAGCCTGTTGCCAAAAATTGTGTAGCCCTACTTCTTCTTTTTTGGCAGGTATTGCTTTAATTTACTCTTCCCTTTGAATGGCACCATCTGCTCATCCACCGCCAGCTTCTCAACCATGGGAATGGACATCAGCTTTGAGGTCATGTGATCCACCAGCAGTGTTGGGGAGTAACGGAATACATGTACCGGCGTTACGTATTCAGAATACAAATTATGAGTAACTGTATTCCGATACAGTTACAAGTTAAATAGTTGGTATTTAGAATACAGTTACATTGTTGAAATCAATGGATTACATGACGATACTTCTCTGTTTCATAAGTTTATTCACTCTCTAAATAAATTAAGGCAACTCCATTTCCCAGAAGCTCCTGAAAGCAATCTATGATTTCCATGTTTAAATCCAAGCCCCGCCGTCTTGCACTAGCCTCAAAACGCAGCCAGCGCGCATTATGGACGCGTCATCGGAGGAGTAAAGTAAGTGGAGGTAGGCTAACTCCTGTTCCTCACTGATCGCGGTTCCTGATGTCTGTTCAAAGGATATTTTCCCAAGTATTAATAGCTCAGGCTACTTCGGCCAATCTGTTACACAGTTTGCTAATCAATAAACAGAGCCTAGTTCACGTGTTGATTTAGACCTACAATTAAACCAATCTCTAAAATAGGCACTGCATTCTAAGTTTTTTATTCTAACTTAAAATAGCTTTATGGATTATTTTTTTTTCTAATTAGATCGATCTACATTTACGTTTTAAAATGAATTATATGGTGCAGCCTCTGAAGAATTATTCTTGCGAGTAGGCTAGCATATTTTAACGTGCGGTTTTTGATTGTCATTACGCAATCACGTTCATTTTGAGAGCACTGATATACAGTAGCCTAGATATATGACATGACAGGTGGAACGCAAATGACCTGTAAATGTAAGGTCATTTGCGTTCCACCTGTCATATGCGCCCCTCTTGTACTGGGTTGATGCCACCGAAAAATCTCACAGGCACTAATATATTTTCTGGCTACGCCCTTAAAGTAGCCTATTTATTTAGTTTGTTTTAATTAGCCTAGTCGCCTGCTGTACAGTAGTTTTAGTGGTCACCTTGCTATTTTAAAGTTGTATCAGGTAGCTTAGTTGACTTTACATTCTCCTATGTGGGCCTAACACTTCAGCCATTTGGAACAGAAGAACACACCAGAATAGGCCTGTTTAGTAGGCCTAAGCAGGATTTGATGGCCGCATTCCTACACTTATAAAATGCAATTCAATGCGGAAGTAATCTAAGTATTCAGAATACGTTACTCAGATTGAGTAACGTAACAGAATACGTTACAGATTACATTTTTGGGCATGTATTCTGTATTCAGTAACGGAATACGTTTTGAAAGTAACCCTCCCAACACTGTCCACCAGTGGCCTCACCTTGTAGAGTGGGTCTTCATTTTGCCTGTTATTGTTGCTGAAATGGAGGAACTTTTTGATGATCTCCCATCTATTCAATGACATAGTGTCGGCTACTTGGGACACTCTGCTCGACTTGCTCCAATACATGCGGGTGCCTGGCAATCCAGACAAGGACATATACAACACAGTGCCAAGGAACTGCTCAAGTTCAGAGGTTTTAAGGTTCAGGGGCTTATTTAGATCACATTGCATAGCGTAAAGATTGGACTGATCGACAATCACATCAAGGATGTCCTCAGAAAAGAAGATCTTGAAGTATTCAAGAGGTTACATGAGGTCATTTGGCCTTGGCAGGTTGCCTTGCCATTCTGGGTAAGCAATGGGATTGGGATTGTAGAGAGTTCTCCAACAGGGTAAGATTGGACCATCATCTTCAACAACTTCATCAGGTTGCTCTTCCTCAACCGGTGCAGGCTCAGGATCAAGGCCATCTCCTTAAATCAACAGGAAAAAGTGTCAAACCTAACTTCACTGTACCGACACCGCTTCAAAGCAATGAACACATATAATCCCTTATAAACACTTACACACTCACAAATGCATGCGCAGTCGCGCACACAAACACCACATAACTCACTGACCCTTGACTGACCCCTGATCTGCTAACTCAGGGGTGGGCAACTAATTTCCCCAAGGGGCCACATGACAAACTGGGACTGTTGAGGAGGGCCGGACCCAAAATACTGAACTTAAGTCTGAACTCAATTCTGTCCAATTCTATTCTGTTCTTGTATAACATTAAGTAAATCATATGGTTTTGTTTACTACTCGTAAGAACAGATGAAAATGTGAGGGAGACCAAGGAAAAACAGCAATAGGCTATTTAATCTATGTCCAGTATTTAATCCTCATTCTCGAAAATGATTTTTTGACATTGACATTTTTTTTTTCAAAGGCTGATATAAAAAAGTACTACAATATCTATATGATTAGGCTAGGCCATGAAAATGTGAAGGAGTCAGTACAACCATAGGCCTGTGCCACCATTTCATCAACACTCAACCATTTCATCATTAAATCATTACCATCATTAAATTAACTCTATGCAGAATTAGACTATGAAAATGTGAAGCAGACAATAGTAGGCTGTCATTAGTTAATCAACATGCACAAAGAAAACTATTTTAAAAATGTAGGCTATGTTTTTGCTTTAACTTTATGCACAAAACTGTGATTGGTCAACTCGCCCTGTGTGTTGAGCCGGCTGCTTCAAGCAACCTGTGGGTAGTAGCATCATACTAGTTCGCTAACATAAGCTTTGCAAATAAACTCAGACATATTTTGGTTACAGTGACGGGGTTATCCGAATGTAAACTGTCTATCTGCCAGTAACGTTTTGAAATTAACACTTCGTATCTCCAACAAACAGCAGGAGTTCGTTCTGACAACCTTTGCGGTGGTGAGCGACGCAGACATAAGAGACACAAAACTTTGAAAGGTTTACGCCGACTTAAAGGCAACTGCATTGTGTCGACGCAGAAGCATAAAATCTATTCACCAGCACATCAGTGAGGGTGTTTATTTACATCGTATGCATCCACGCACAAATGTATGGGCGTACAAATAGCAGTCGCTTTCAAAATAAAAGCAACGATATTGATTTGCGTGCATTATCTCTATAGGCTCTTGACTATTGTTCTTTCACGGACCTTACGCGGGCCGGTCAGGGAAAGCCCACGGGCCGGATGTGGCCCGCGGGCCGTATGTTGCCCATGTATGCGCTAGAGAGTTCAATGTATATGCATGAAAATTGCTGTGAGTGATTGGGACAGTGTCCTGACTAATGGTATCAAGTCTTGTTATGTTAACTCAAAGCGTCACCTAGATGTTTGTCCACTTCCTGTTTGGTGGCTTCATTGCCATATTTGATTGGCTGTCATGAGCAAACAAAAATGAAATTAAAAAATCTGACCAGTATCGTTTGTGCGGCTCGGTCTGAAGATCAGCTCCTCCAAGTTCTGTGAAAATCGGATGAAATTTGTAACCGCTAAAACTTTTCGTAGAGTTTGGACTAAATCCAATATGGCGGAGGTCCAATATGGCGGAGGTCCAATATGGCGGAAAGTGATAGGATAGGGGTCATTGAACTTAGGTCGGTCCAGGGATTCCAACGGTGCCTGATATGTGAAAATCGGACGCACCATTCAATGGTCACATGCGTGAATGCAATCCAGGTTCGACCCATTGGTGGCGCTAGAGTGTTGGGCATAGAGTTCTGGAAATTGGTGAGAGTGATCATGGGACAGTGCTGAATCAGTGTGCCTAATTTCATAACTTTAGACCCAGCGGTTAAATTTTCGGCCAGATTTTGACCTGTTGGTGGCGCTAGATGGCTGGGTTTAGAGGTCCGTAAATGAGTGTGAATGGTCAGTGGAGTGTCCCGAAACTTTCTGCCAAAAAATCTGCACTTTTTAGCCAGGCGTTCTATGGGCTGCCATAGACTCCAATGGCAGACGTTTTAAGTAAGGGATAATGTATAGAACGCTGGTCATTATGGGGAAAATAAGTCCCGACAGGGCGAACCGGACCCCGGCGATGAAATTTGTAACCGCTGAAACTTTTCGTAGAGTTTGGACTAAATCCAATATGGCGGAGGTCCAGTATGGCCGAAAGTGACATAATAGGGGTCTTTCAACTCAAGTCAGTCCAGGGATTCCAACGGTGCTTAATTTGTGAAAATCGAACACACCGTTCAATTGTTACATGCGTGAATGTGAGTCCAGATTCGACCCATTGGTGGCGCTAGAGTGTTCGGCATAGGGTTCTGTAAATTGGTGAGAGTGATCATGGGACGGTCCTGAATCAGGGAGCTAATTTTCATAATAATAATGACTTGCAAATACCTTTCAACCCAGCTTTTCAACTTTCGGCCAAACTTTGACCTGTTGGTGGCGCTAGACGGCTGGGTTTAGAGGTCCGTAAATGAGTGTGAGTGGTCAGTGGAGTGTCCCGAAACTTTCGACGAAAAAATCTGAACTTTTTAGACAGGCGTTCTATGGGATGCCATAGACTCCAATGGCGGAAGTATAATAATAATAATAAATATAGTCGCAAGCGGCAATGGCGGGCCCGAGCACCTGCGGGCCGCAACCCGTGACATGTCAGAATCCAACAAAGCACCGACGTGGTGCGTGTGTGAAATGTACATATTTGATGCGTGTGCTAGTTGTTTTTGTATTTTATTTTCTGCCACATGTACTTGCTTGGCCAGGTGGGGGCGCAATGCAAGGCAGGCCCATTGGGTGTCATCATAGTCATAATATATATTAACCTGAGAAATTTCAGACCATTCATTTCAAGCAAAGAACATTTCTGATACACTTGTTGGTTGGCCAGATGGTGGCGCTATGTTAGGCATTGAAATTACCCATGTGAATATCATCACAATAATGATATCCAAAATGTTTGTAAACTTTCAGACCAATCACTTACGGCATTGTCCATTTCTGGCACATTTCCTGCTTGGCCAGATGGTGGCGCTATGCTAGGCCTGTGAATTACGCATGTGAATATTCTCACAATAATGATATCCAATATTTTATAAAGTTTCAGATCAATCACTTAAGGCATTTTCCATTTCTGGCACATTTCCTGCTTGGCCAGGTGGTGGCGCTATGCCAGGCAGGCCCATTGGGTGTCTGGATATCATCATAATCATGATATCTATTAACCTGAGAAGTTTCAGACCATTCATTCAATGCACTGTGATTTATGACACATTTCCTGTTTATGTGGTGAGATATTAAAATCATATCAAATATATTACAACATTCAAAAATCCATTCACAATTTAACATCAGCGACATCTTGGCATAATGTTTGCCAAATTTCAAATGAATCTGACAAACCGTCTAGGAGGAGTATGTTCAAATTGATCATGTGAAATCAGCATAATTGCCATTCTTTCTGTTGCCAGTTGGTGGCGCTATGCCAAACATGCATTATGGGCATGTGAATATTATCATTAACATGGTCTTTAATGACCTGTGAAATTTAAAACATTTCAAGCCATGCATGGAGAATTATGACACATTTATTGTTTGTGTGGAACGGTATTAAAATTAACAATTTCGCCATTTTGTCAAATTACAACATATCAAAAAAAGGCTTCACAATTTATAATCAGGAACATCTCGGCATCATGTATACCAACTTTGACATGAATCGGATCAACCGTCTAGGAGGAGTACGTTAAAATTGATCGATCATGTCCACAACGCACAAAATCTCAATTACCTCACTTCCTGTGGGCGTGGCTAATGGCATGTTAATACAAAAGTTGTTTGTTTTTGGGAGTTACATACACCCACCAAATTTGGTGTGTGTATCTAAAACTATATGCCAACCACAAGTCACTGTGACGTAAGGGGGCGCTATGGAGTTCCTGGGCAACGCCCGGTGCCAAGCTTTTATCCCTGTCTATTCACTGTACCACTTGATGTGTGTGCTAAATTTCATGCGTTTTCGATTATGTTAACCACCTCAAAATATTTGTGTGTGAAGTAGGTAGATAGCCTCCTCACAACAGCAACAAACAGCAACACCTCTGTTAAGGAGAATATTGCAACTAGTTCCGCGACCACCACGCGTGAAATGGTTAGGCACTCCCGTGACGTCACATTGTCGCATATGCAGGTCGGGAATGGCAAGTATGTAAAAGTTATTTAATGATCACAAACGTTTAAATAATGACAGTGGGTCTAGGTATATGTGATAACAATGTGTAGAGGGCAGTGGAAAAATTATTGGTTTCCGTTTGTGGTGACTGCTGACTGAGATAAGGGATGAGATTAAATAGATCCTGGAACTTAGCCTGGTCTGGAGCAGGCTAGCTCCACAAAATAAATCGCCATGGTAACTTATACCATAACATATCCTGCTGCCCCCTATCCCGCGTTTGTGCAACTGGATCACGGATAAATTGAGCCAGGATAACCAAGATATCCCGGCTTAATCCCTTATCCTAATTTTGTGCAATGGGCCCCAGCTCAGTTCAGCTCAAGCTATGATGGTCATTTAAAACATTTATAGTGCCCCTCAGTGGCAGCTACTGAAAACTGCAGTTGGTGTTTTCTCAAAAGGATTTTTAGAACGTATCTTTTGGGGAAAAAAAAAAACACATACACCAATGCCATACAGCTGATAAAATATAGATATTATTTATTGAAAATTCAAAATATGTATACAAATACATATTTCTCCCTCCAAAGCAATGAAATACTGCATTTATTTTTATGTACATCTTTATCATAACTCTGCTTAACATTCACAATATTTGTACAACAAAAAAGAAGCACTTTGTCTTACATAGCTAAACATAACTTGGCTCTGCAAAATGGCCATGCGTTAAATTGTGGTACAGTGCATGTCGAAGACCTTCAGACTGGGCATACGATTTCACAAGTATCCACATAATATGGAATGTTTATAAATCAAATCAAATCAAATAATAATAAGCAAAAACAAATAGGTAAGGACCGGTAAAAAGAAAAGAAACACAAAAATCCCATATGGCGAAACAGGAATATCCAAATGGTCTCAAAACTGCAGTGCTGTAGATGTGAAAATGATTATACAAAGTATTGGTCAACAGTATTTCTAATTGCCATCGGTCAGTAGGTTTATGCGTAGAACAGCACAGGTGGTTATTAAGTCTATAACACTTCAAATAGCACCCTATATTTCAGCACTATTCATAGATGAACATAGAAATTTACATGTAATCTATATAGAATTCTATAAAGACAGCACGGCCTACCATGTGTGTGTGTGTGAGTGTGCATCAGTGAGTATAGGCATTTACTGTGTACACACCCTTCTATTTTGACTTCTGAAGGAGTTTTCTATTGCCTCATTCTCTCCTCAGCTGTAATGCATAAAGCTCCTCAATACTATGGTAAAACTAAATGACCTATACTTTAGCTGACCTTTAGAGTAACAAAAGTGCACATGACCAATTGTTTGACATGAAATCAAAGCATCAACACCTGCAGAAATATAATAGAGCATTTCAAAGTGAGATGGAATGCGAGAAATGTATGTAAAAAAATGGAAATCTGTGTTTTGGAAGAGTTATTTGATGAGGTGCAATCCAGTGTCCTTTTAAGGCTCTGTAACTCTTACCCATTCATTTAAAATGCCAAAGCCGGCATTGCCTTCACAAAATGGTGGCAGTGGCATGCTTTTGTATGGAACACTGCTCCCCATAACCTTTGATAAAATCTTATTTAGCAAGACATGGAACTAGGATTTCAGTTCAAAGAGGTTATTGTTCTGGTTGGAGAGACTCCTGTGCCAGATTTTAGACCATCTCTGTTTCCCCCCCTTTTCAGTTTTACACTGGGATGTGTTTACAGAGACTAAGGTTTGTCTCAGCACGAGTTTGACAAAAGCTACAACATGTAACTAGTAATCAAGTGAATCAGTAACCACGGCCTCTCTGTTTTCCAACTCTTTGGTCTGTTGTATTTGCGTTACAATATTCTTCAAACATTCAAGAGCAAAAACAGCTCTGGTTGCAATGGGTATGTGCCCCAAGAAATAACCCACACATAAAATGTTACACAACTGAACAAGAGGCTTTAAGGGATACCAAGACAATGATATTGCTATTGGTCAAAAACAGAACCTGGCCTGGAATCTCTCATCATGTGATTAAGAATGCTAGAGAGCATTTGATTGACTGCTTTGGATTTTGCCATAAATATAGATATATAGATATTATTACCCCCCCCCCCCCCCCCCCCAAACTTAATTAAAAAAAGAAATACATTGGCAAAAACATGGACTTGAGTACATATATTTTGGTCATAACATTAACAACTCAACAACACAACGTACCATCCTCTAAGTTAATTAAGCCAAATTCCAGATGCAACTGGGATAAACCATTATTTAAATCAAGAGAGGATCTGCAAGCATTTCTATAACTCGACCATTCCACCTCTGGACACATCCACAGTAACTGCATTGCATAAGTGGTTCCCTCAACCCCATTCACTTAAATAAAGCCAGCCATACACTTCAGGCTTTGGTGTAAAGCTAAATACCAAACTGCTTTATCTTTAGCTCACTGCTCTAATATCCCCCACCCCCTCCCCATCTCTACTGCTTCCAAAAGACCACCATGTTAACATGCGACATTACTCTCTGACAGAGGTCAACTCCTGAGATGGCCGGCAACTGACCAGATGTCTAATAAAAAGCAATGCTAATGTGTGTTTCATAAACTGGCTGACAACTGAACGATCATTTGGTCTACTCTGGCCAGAGTTAAAGCTCATTACAACTGTGAGCTTTCTTTGTTGAGAAGAGAGTACCACCCAGAGGCAGCCAGGGTGAAATCAGGCCTCCTAGTTTCAAATCTAAACAAGACAAACCTCTTGTCAGTGTGCACTTTGTAAACACTTTTTACATAACTTTGACTGACATGGAAATATAAATATGAATGTGCAGACTTTGCTGTCCATGAGAAAACATTCTCTGCTTAAACCATTACAAAACAATTCAAAGTAATTCAAATAATTTCAAAATAATGATATAATTGAGGTATTTGTGAATATCATGCCCCTGTAATCACCATAAAATCACTTCTGATGACTATCTGATACAAAATGATTCATAAGAACAATGTCAGACATGACTCAGACTCTTTGTCTTAATTCAAAAGAAAATCAAAGTATGGTGATTAAGTTCACAGATATGTTGATGATATAATTATTATTAACAGAATTTGTTGACATCTAAATGCTATTTACTTTCAAATGTAAAATAAATTAATATCAATGTGATGGTGTGTGTGGATGGTAAAGCTTTATAGATTAAGTTCTTAAATGCATGGGGTCCTCTTTCACTAGGAGCGACTGTAACTAGAGACTAGTGTATGTAGTTTGTTTGCACATGAGCTGTGTATAAGACATGTGTTTGCGCATTTGTGTGTTGGTGAGTGTGTGATGTCTGATTGAGTGCCGAATTTGAAGGGACTACTTGGTGGCCCATTCTTACCCAGCGACTGAGCTCTATTCATTCCAAACAAGCCCATCTAAACAAAACATAAACAAATCGCAAAGCTAGGATTAAACGGAATGACATTTGGCATTGTCTTTGTTTTCTGAAAATGACAATGAATCATGTGAGTGTGGTATGTGTGTGTGTTTCTGCTTTGTGTGTGTGTGTAACAAAAAAAAAAGAACACTATGTGAAGCGTTACCACAGCAGCTCATCGGTCCCTCCCTTCAGTGCTATTGTGTTATTATCTAGTGCTCTTGGGGGGGGAAACCCCTCAAAGTTCCCATGAACACCCAGAGTTGTCTACTGTGACCTCAAGACACCCTCAAACACAAGGAGGCTGAATGCAGCCTGCCTGGCCCCTCAGCTCATATGTGGATGTTGTGGTAACGGGCCTTGGCACCATCGATGTCCACCCGCCTGGCCTCAGCGAAGGCCAGGAAGATAGCGAGGCCCAGGAGGTTGATCACTGTGATGAGCATGAAGACTGATGCCCAGGAGCCTGTGGCTTCGATCAGATACCCCGCCAAATACACCATGATGACCCCTGAGGAGAAAACAAAAACATACACACATACACAGTTAAGCAGAGGACACAGAAAGAGAGGAACTGATAGAATAGCCTACCTTTGCATAGAATGGTGGACTATGAAAATATGTCTTAAAAGGATACACACAATTCTCACACACACACACACACACACACAGTAAAGAAAAAAGGTGGGATTCTGTTTAGAGTTCCTCACATGAAAGATCAAAAATAAATCTGCATTCATCAGCGTAAATGCTATGGCCCAAATCTAATTAGCTCATTTAACTCCGCTTTGGAATATTTGTGGTAAGAGGCTGTTTGGCAGACACTACTTTCCCCACAGACAGCTATGACTCCATTGATTTTTCATCGTTCTGTTTTTTCTTTTGCCACGGATCTTTCACAGGAGATGAAGCAACGTCTCTTTTCTTTTCTCTGGTACTATGATGACACATCAGTTGGGAACATATTCAGTACTCTTCAGCTGATTGGGTCTTACCTGAAAATGCACCGCAGGTATTCATGACACCTGAAGAGAGAGAGAGAGAGAGAGGAGAGAGGAGCACAGTCAGTGAGGAAGCCATATTTAGACAAACATTTTAAGTCATGCCAGCGAAGCAATGATGAAAAAGCTCAGAGTGAGGGACACACAATGCCAGCCTTGTTCAGACGGGTGTGTGAATGGGAGCGTGTGCTCCAGGGGAAACATGTGCCTCACAGATGGCACCAACTCACCGAAAAGAGCTCCTGCGCAGGACGGGGCGAGGTCCTGAACGTTCACAGACACCCCGCTACAGCACGGAGTAAGTGATGTGACCGAGGGAAGCACATTATTCATATACATCATCAATATCATTCAGAGGAAGACCAAGTATTTAGCAAACAGGCAGCATTTTCATGTGTACATTAAACCATGATGACTGAGCAAAACGGCCTCCCTTCAGCCATTCCATAGCTTGTGATTTATTTAATAAAACACTAAGCTGATAGCTTTAATCTATACTTTAATCTATCTAATCTGCACTGCCTTGACGGAGTGCCTGAGAAATAAACCAAATGTCTTTTAGTTGCAAGCTTCAAGCTATGGAAAAAGACACCCAATACTTGATCAAATTCTTCTTGACAGTCAGCCAAAACAGCAACTTTACAGAACTAAAACTACACTAAAACTATTCTATCCACACACTGGCACAGGTTACTGCATTGTAGCACAGCAGTTCTGGCAGGATACCTATAGCTTCTGTTTACTGTAATTCTCTCTCAGTCTAACTACTGACCCAAAAGGGTATGGGTACAGTAGATGTGGGCGTACCTGTGGCTGAAGGTGGTGAGGCCCATGGTGGCCGAGACGAAGGCCACAGCTGTGGGGAATGTGGTAGTGCCGCACAGAAACAATGTGAAGACACTAGAGACGCCCATGGAGAAGAACTGAGAAAGGGGGGGACAAGAATGGACATTGATAGCTGGTCTATCTTATAATCAGGGACACTATTTCCTATCTGTTGGCCACACTTACCTGCATCAGCTTCCTGACTGAGGCCGTGTCAAAACCTAAAAGAGGGAGGAAGAGAGAGATCAATAAAACTCAGACTCAACCGCTTTTATGGGACTGTTAAAGCTGTGCTGGCCTACTGTTTATGGACCATAACACAGTTATATATGACAGAAGTCCACAAAAGGGACACCCACACCAATTACCATTATATGTCAGTACAACTGAGAGTCAACCATCCATAAAGCAACTTACACTGCTACCAGGGGAAAGAGGGTATACATACAGAATGACCGACAGGCAGGCAGGTAGACAAAAGGAACTGGAGCTCAGACCTTGGCTAATGAGGTGATCCGAGAGGCAGCCACTGAACAGCGAGGAGGGAATGGCCACAAACCATGGGATCACATTAAACACCCATCCCTAAAGGCAAACACACACACACACACAAACAAAGACAAAAGTGTTTTAAGGTGTATCCCCAATCACAGTCATCATCACTTTGTTATTTCCACCACTGCTCACATGTAATAATCTTTACTTCCTACACACTCTCTAACTCTCCCACACAATCTCACTCTACCACTATTGAGTAACTATACAATTTAAATGCAAGTATAACATGTTTTTTAAGTAAATCATTGCACTTATAATCAGGTGATTAGCTTTAAAGGTAACCTTGGCATCTGGGAAGGTGTCCTTGAAGTAGGTTGGCAGCCATGACAACAGTGTGAAGAAGGTGCTGGCGGTGCAGAGGTGTGTGACAATGACAGCACTAGAGGAAGAACCCATGGAGGTATTATATATAACTGGAGAGAGTGACTTAAGTCCCGCCCCCATTCATTTCAATGGCCCATGCTAGGCTAGCTACTTCAGCCAAAAAAGCATGAAATTGACGCAGCCATTTTTACGAAAATGGCGTTTCATGGGTGTTCGTTTCCGGCACCAGCTAGAATTAGCCTATTAGATTCCACGTTACAGACGGAGACAACGTAAGGTACAACGGTATGTCGTTGATGAAGATTGGACATTCCCTCAGAGGAAAAGAAGTTGTTCTGGAACGCGCTTCACCTCGTTATAAGCGCAAATTCATTTAATTGGTTGGGATAACATTTTGCGAATGGTGGTAAAGTTTGCCCTGTCTCTGAAGTCCTAGGTTATTTAATGTGATGTTCATATGTGATAATAAACGATGCGAATCAATATTGTCACTTTAGGCTTCACAAATAATAATCCCTAAATACTATATTTGGACAGGTTGTAGGCCTATTACGCAATAGGCTATCCAACGAAAATGACTATTAATTAAGTAGACATGGTATGTAGGAAACGTGTGGATAGCTGGGATTTTTGCTGCACCCACTGTGAATTTGCAGCTTGTTAAGCCTAGGTTACATTTGCAGGCAGACGAAATGAAGCCAACGCAAGTTAAACTTCCGATAGAAGCGCACATCCCTCGGGTATTGTGGTTCGAGCAGGCATAGAGTCTGCAACTGTTGTTGGACATTTGGCTTTTGCCTCGACTGGCAGCCTGAACATTTAAATCAAATGCATAGCCTAATCATGTCAATGTTGCAAGAAAGCAAACGAAATAAGTAATTGACATTTATTTCGTTTTAAATCACTTGGGGAGACAGGTTATATGATCCAGACGTTGCGTTCTACAGAACTACAGCCTGTGCTTAAAATAGTCTTCATACACAACGCAATGAGTAGGCTAATAATTGGATATAGGTCATTGCTATGCATCTGCCAAAGTGTATGGTCATAGTCAGTTACTTTAAGGTAATTACTTGGCATATACGGCAAATATAGCCTAATATGACAACATTAACATTTTTCTTTTATTTACCACAAAGTCCGGTAATACAGCCTAAACCATGTAGGCATTAAGTCAAGTATCAGTAGCTTAATCCAAGTAGTTAGTTGTTTTATTTGTCGTCTTCCAGAAATGCAAACCAACATGGACGCGCGAGGACGCTCGTGCCCAACACTAAACTCGTGCATGAGCTGTCATCTATCAATCAGCATGTAAAAACTGGTGCCGGAAGTTGCAACCATGTAACGCCATGTTTTCAAAAATGTCGGCGGCCAAATGCCATGCTAAGTGGCTGAAGCTAACCGATCAAATCCTGAACCCCTGGAAGAACCACATAGCCAAGGTCAAAGGTCAAAGGTCAATTCTAGACATAGGGCCTAAAGGGCAGCCAAGCCAAGCCTGACATAGAGCCTGACGAAAATGTTCACAATAGCAATACAGCCAACCAACTTCTGTGCAGAGTTGTATCTAAAAATGGACTCAATTTGCTCTTACAAAACGCGCCATGACAGCTAAATCCATACCTCACATTACAGTGGTGACATTCAGCCTGTCCGGTGTGCAGAAGCTCAGCAGAAAAAGCATTGCAGCCATTCTCACGGGGGGAAATCCTACCTCTTTAGTCACTGGAGGCTTAGCAGATCAGTAGCATTTCTGCTGAACGCTATAAATAGTGCATGAGAATAAGGGCCTCTTTATGAGTAATGCATCTGCTGGGATGAGCTGTGCACTGGTCAGCCAGTGTTTTCAACAACTATGCAGACTTCTGTTCGAAGAGCAGTTCACACATGCAGACAGACAAAGCTGCAGGCTCTCTTTACAGGCGGCTAATACTGGTTGCAGCTTATGCTTCTCCTGAAATTCAGCCATCACCTGTTTTATCAACCACTTTTACACACTCACACTACACACACACCCACACACACCAGACTGCAGGCTGTTTAAAAAGGCGCAGCCAGTTCCTCCGGGACAGTTTGGACTGGGGGCCTCGACTACCCAGGGACTCCAAAGTGATGATCGGACCTGTGGGAGTAGACAAACACGAAGGCATCAGTCTTAAAATTCCTCTTCAGTGGTCACCCACATACATCTAGCTACCATCCAGAGAGTAGGCTTTAACTTGAGCTCATACAATTCTTCTAAATAAGGAGCATGTCATTACGTGTGCTTTATACAGACATGAATATAGATTAGATTAGATTGGATTAGATTAGATTCAACTGTATTGTCATTGTGCAGAGTACAAGTACAAAAACATAAATATAGAGACTAGTTTTCTTGTGTGTGTTTGTGCAGTAATACAATAATGGAATATACACTCACACACACACAAGCTCACAAATGAGTGCATACACACCAACTGCTAGTACTGCTAACCCCCCCCCACATCCACACACACACACACACACACACTTCGTACCCTCTCCTTTCAGCAGATACTTCCACATGCAGTAGGCCCAGAGGACCGAGAGTAGGCCGGCGATGTAGAACACACTCTCCCAGCCATACAGATCCAACATCAGCGAACCTGCCCCTCCAATCACCAGGGTCCTACCCAACATAGACCAAAACACAGCTTAATATCACACAGTGAGCCACCGAAGTGGACCATTTCTACATTACTGATAATGAAAGTACAGCTTGAGAAAGAAAACAATTTCATAAGGCACACATTTTCAGCATGCAATCAATGTTACTGCTATGCCTGTGCACTCTGCATCGCTACACTACAGAAAGACTGTGTGTGTGTGTGTGTGTGTGTGTGAAGGTGAGAAAGTGAGGGTGTGAATGACTAACCCCAGGTAGGAGCCACTGCCCACGGTGCTCATGAGGAAGCCCCTCTCACTCTCCACCACTTTCTGAGAGCACAGACTGGCCAGGGAGGGGTAGTGCACACCTGCACAGGACACGGGACAAGGACATAGATTTATCACAGTCATACCTTCTCAGGCAGTAAAGCACACCAAGCCAAAAGCCTGCCCCACAGTCCCTAAGTAGTCAAGAGCAGGCACGAGCACCATAGCTTCATCTCATTACACCGAATCGATTTGATTACGACTACTACTGACACACACTGGGTCCTCTCAAATTAAAGTGTTTAATACTCAGAGCGAACCTGGTAGGCTGCTCTTTATTTCAGATCAGAAGAGGTCACATACAACATCTCCTCTACTTTACATGCCCACAACCCCCTCTCCCCAAATCAAAACAAACAAAAATAAAGAAATACAACTTTGTGGAGGCAAATGGCTGAAAGCATTTGTCCAAGAGCATAGCTTGTCTGCAGCAGACCGTGAAAAACACTTGACTTCTGCAGCCAATTCAGTTTCACTACAATCAGACCAAGAAAATTGGTGAGATGACAGTGAGTAAATACATATTCAAGTGTGCAACTCTGACTTAATCTGGAAGCAATCAAACATGATTTGATAAAAAAAAGGAGCGTTACACAGGTGCTTCACACCAGGCCAGCCCTGGAGGTAAAGAAAACTAAACAATAGAGGGCCATATCAAACAGCCCAGGCAGACTCTCCTATCTGAAGCCATTTCATATCAGTGTCTTCTCCTCTCTGTTTGCATTCCGCAGGCATGGATCTGTGCAAATCTTTATCTTGCACTTCTTCTATCAGGATGGAAAAACTGTCCACTCCAAGATAGCATGGGGTTCCTTTTCCTAGCTTTTAACATCCGCCATTGTTAGTATATACTCAGCGAATATGTCACAACTCACATATGGTACATGACTGTGGTGTTTAGTAAATAACATTTTATGAGTGCTAGTCATTGAACATAGTGTTCATCGTGATCAATAGTGTCAGTTCAATATGGTTTTATTGTTTTGTTTTGACTGTGCATTCCTTTCTGGTAGTTGGGCCCTAGAGTTTAATTTACTGTCACTCAACACATACAGCAAATCTGGGCTTTCAAGGGGACATCTTCAAGTGGTTGTGGCTAGAAATCGTGTTGTGTTTCTTTGATATGATGATATGGTGTAACAGGGAACACTTCACTTCATGCAAAGAGCTCTCGCTGTTTTTCACATCACATTTAGAGGCAGGATCATTTAAATATTTGTCATACTCTAAATCCAGAATAGCTTGCAAGACATGATTAACAGATCTAATTCATGTTAATAATCACTACTGTTCTCTGAAACATCAAGGGATTTATACAGACCAGTATAAAACAGCCTCTCAGTGAAGGTTAGAACAAGTCACAAAACAAAAATACACTATTGCCCATAATTTGGACGGTTCCCCAAACCAAATTCATGAACTGTGTTACCAGGCCGCCCCTACCCCACACCAGCCCCTCACCTTGGAGCAGTCCCATGAGGAAGCGAGCCAGGGTCATGGAGACGATGGGTTGCGAGCAGAAGTGGGCCAGGATCGGGGTGAAGGCCGTCATGGCTCCCCACGCAGCGGCCGACAGCAGTAGGACCTTCTCACCGCCCACCCTGAGAACAACACAGCATGGTCAGAGGGCCAATGGAATGGCATCATATACATTTAAATGTGGTCAGGCATCAAGCGTTATTCAATTATTTAACATACATTTTAATAAATATCTGTTCTCTTGATTAAGACTAATCGTCTTACCTACTACCATTAGCTGTAAAATGACTTTTTGAACACATAGTCATTCTAACTGTATTCCTTTATGGGCATTCTAACTGACTTAATAATTCCTTTTTGGGCATTCATTTGAGTATTTGAACCAGTCAGCTGGCAATGAACATATTTTCAGTAAGCACAATTGTGCTGCCCACTAGTCTGTGATATCAGAATGTGTAAGTCCACTTTTATGTGACCACAGTAGAGAAAGGGCTTATTTTTGACTAAAATGCATTCAAGTACTTGAACCAGTCAGCTGACAATTAACATATTTTTTCAGTGAGCACAATTGTGTTCAGATGATTAATCCTACAAATCAGCTTAAAAACAAATGTCAAAGACATGAGAGATGTGAGGAATGCCATCATCAGGCATGTTCTATTGGAATTTCTTTTAAAAGAAGAGGCTTTTCGAATATAACATAAGCTAAGTTAAGGAAGAAACCAAGACTAACCTACATCTTCAGGCATTTTTTCAACCATCATCTAAAAGTGCTGCTTTACTCACTGGGCTGAGTTTCATAAATTGATAAAAATAAATATATATTTTGACTTGTCAGCAATAACAACAACAAAAAAGGATTTTCTTAAAAGCATTATGCAGCATGATCTTAAAAATCTTACAACTCTGAGCAAAAGCCTAGGGCAACAACAGCATATTTAGAAAAGCTGCAGGCCTGCTCCCTGCACCCTACAGTAGAGACCCAGTATCTCTGTTGTTGTGAACACACCCACTCATAAACAATGGCCAGGAAAAGATGTTGAATGCTAATGCACGGTCTACAGCCACCAGACGTTAACCAAGAACACTTAGTCACATCCTGTTATACATGAATAGAGGCAAGTCCAACTAGACAGAGGCTAATGTGATAATTTCCCTGTGCTGACAGTCAAACCGTCTCTCAACAAGATGCTTTTCTTTTAAAAGTTCTTTATTCGCTTCACTATACTAAGACAGAGCTATAGGCTAGCATGTTAATCTTGGCTTCCTCTCATTTAATCATTCACCCTCTCCTGCCTTGCCTTTTGGAGCCAACATCAGCCGGTGAAATTACATCATTCAACTGTTTTGCCTTGTGTGTCTGAAACCACCATGTTTAACTGTGGCTTGGAAAAAAGTGCATGTCTGTAGCTATCTAGTGGAAAACATAGCCCTGCCTTTCACTAGTAATTTTCTATCCACGCCTAAAACACCTGTGCAACCTGTATGGCCATAACATTAACACCTGCCCGTCTGACATTTACACATTCACAGTTGGGACACTATGGACGGACAGCTTTACCTATCACTGATGTAGCCCCCGATGACCTGAGTGAAGCAGTAACCCCAAAAGAAGCTGCCCAACACCATGCCCGACTCCCTCTTGCTCCATTTGAACTTTTCTGCCATGGTGACCGCACATATTGGCATGGCCACGCGGGCACAGTAGAGCAGGCAGGTGCCCAACAGAAGCACCACAGTCCATACCCGGGCTACCGGCCTGTTGGCAGAGCAAAAATATGGCAAAAGACACTTTACACATTAAAGAATGTGGAGAATCATGCATAAATGGCTGTGATTGTTGCAGACAGATAAGGGGTCCTTAGTTCTACAGTATGAATGATAAGATGATTATGAATGACTGTATGAAATTGACTGACAGTGACACGTACCACTTAAGACATATGGGGATATGTTTCAATACTGACATGTACGAAACCCTTAAGTTTGTCAATCATTTTACATCTTTGTATGAACAAACCTTTTTCCACAAATGATGCAGCCCTAAGAGGTCTGACCTAGGTTTGTACCAGAAATGAGACTCACAAGACTCAGACTACTGGCGGTATGGCTATTAAATTACTGTCTTGTGAGTGCATGTTCACAGACACACACACAAACACAGAAAATGTATCAAGAAGACATACTCAAGTGCATTTCAAAATAATGTTCATACAGACCTTAAATCATTCATGACATTAGGACATGTTCTTAAAAACTCGGTTTTTGGACAAGCAATAGATGACTAACGTTAACTGCAAGGCACTACATGCCTGTATGAACAAGCCCAAGTTAAACTTACTTTGCCTGTTGGATCTATTACAAGTTCACTCTCGTGAGGTAACCTTATTATAATACTATAGCCACAATCTTAGTTTAAGTTTATAATCGAATTTACAGTTGCTTTGCTCCACTTACATTGCTACAACACTTAACTACAACAATTGATCGCTCCATTTGTATTTGTACATGTACATATACATATATTTATCAACACAAAATGCATCATGAAAATCAAAATAGACAATTAGCGAGTTAATTAATTAGCAGGAAAGCTAATAATGCTCACCTCGACCAATGTGAACTTGACTCTGCCCACTTCTTTTGGCATCCTGCTGTCCCGAAACTGTCGGCAGGGTTTTCTTTAAGACTTGCCAAGTCTGGACTAGAGTTCTTTCCATGTTTTTGTAGAATTGCCATTCAATGACAAATACTCTTGTTTACGATGCGATCCCCACTCGAACAGACCAGATTTAGCACAGGTAACTGTAACGTTAACTAGTTAATTTTCGAAAGGGGAAAAGAAAGCCCGTTACTCCTGAGATGATTCCGTGGCATTCCCTCCAAACAGCTCAACTTTGAACAGCTGAACAGTATTTCACATGGCAAAAGAACGCTTATCTTGAGGCACAACTTAGAGACAAGCTCAACCGGAGTGCCAGCTGTTCTTTTCCTACAAGTGATGGTAAATCCACGTGTCAGTTTTTTTTTCTTTGCAGCCACGCAGTTCCTCCTGCCGACGGTAGGTTCAATCAGGAAGTAACGTGACTCAGCCCCTTCCAAAACAACGCAAATATAGCAAAGAAAGAACATATACTCACAGTGCCCAACGATGTAATGTTATTGAGTTTGTTGAGTATGTCCTTCATGTTGACTAAGCAATGTTGATAAATTATTTCAATACACAGTCGGAAGTGATACGTCCATCACAAGGTGAATCTGCGAGTTTCTATCAGTTGCTAGCTAACGTCTGATAAAACAACGCGAAAAGGATGCTCGAATGACACGGCAGGAAACATCCCTGTCGGAATCAAATTGTTTATTTGTTACTTGTTTGGCGATCCACGGAAAATACATTCGCATTTAGGCATTAGTTAATGTCCCACGACCAGCTATACCTACGGCAGAATACAATATTGTGCGCGGAGACTACGTTTGTGCTGCTGGTCCTGTATGCTGTCATCATTCCTGCTTGTGCTGCATAAATATATGGCATGGCGGGGTTTGTTGTTAGTCCACGTGCCTAATGTTCCATTATTGGGTGTTTGTCCCCACATGTAGTGGAACAGAAGACATCTGTAGCTACTTAGACTGTGGTCCATTTCAAATACTAAATTGGCAACATTTCTGTATTGCTTTTTTTTGTCTGTTCTATTTTGACTATGTTAGTATCAATCACCTTCTTCATCAGGGATGTGTTGTGTAAACGACGAGAAAACTCTGAACTCAATATATTGTTTTGAAAGTTAGTTTAACTTCATCGGTTATGGTTTATGACACCAACTTCACAGTAAGATACTATCGATCATCTTCTGTTCAAATGCAATCGTTAGAAGGTTTCACTGGGTGTTAACTAATGCAAATGACAGGACCTGATGAGAGAGGAACCTTTAAAAAGGTTACTGAAAAGTGAAAGTGAAATCACAACAGCAAAACTATGTTGGGCAAAGGATTGAATGCAAATTCATAATTTAATGACACTCACACTGATATTATAATGTACATTCCAATTAAATTCCACTCCATGTTTCTTTTTTTTCTGAAACTATTTAATTCCTTTTCTAAGCCTCTGACTGTAGAAACTACGCTTATCAGCCTTTATAAATCACATTATGTGACACCAATGCAAACAGCATTAAACTAAATTAAGGAAACAGGAAGAGTCACAATGCAATAACATGTTTATAAATATTCACAGGCAGCTGTTCCCCATATTCACCCTTAATAATACATTTATAAAATAGAAAATTTCAAAAAGCAAACACAACCAGTTGGTTTCCATCAATATTAAACTCAAATACATTCAACCTCTGACATATTCAAAGTACTGTTTTGTGTACAGTGCTTCATCTGATCAGTGGACACAGGGCATCTTCACTCTTCATAAGGAGCCTAATTTAGGCTTAAACAGTCCACTGATTGGTTTCCTTACATTTCCAGAAACAGTACTAGAAAAGTACAGAGCAAACAGTGAAACCCAATCCACCTACAGATCTACAAACATCATGAAATTGAAGGTCACCAATGTTGCAGCATACAGGTGTTTCTATTTTGGCCATTCATATTCAGCAAGTCACTTTTCAACATTAAAAAAAATCCAGTTCACAATCTCATGTTGAACTCATAGTCTCTGAAATAGCAATCACAAAAGATAGTTAAGGTTCAGTCACGGACTGTGTATAAATAAAATGGGGGAGCAATGGAGTCCATGTTGTTCTCCACAGTAAGTTCGCACAACTTGAACTGTGTTTTACTTGGGGTCCTCAATGGTCCCTTTGCTGAGGTCGGTCATTTTGGGGTACTTCACCTTCTTTTGGTCCAGTTCATTCTGTGCCCAAAGCAGGAGTTTCAGGAGTTTTGCGAGCTTAGGCGTTGATTCTCTATTCTCATAGTCCAGCACTGCTTGATTCACCTCACTCCACACCTATAAAAGGCAGTTTAAACAATTATTAAAGTAGCCAAACTAGCCACATCTTCTGTTTTTGGGCAGTCTACTTCTGATATTATTTTCTTGTTTAATGTCCATCCTATCCTATTAATTCCTATTCCAATTCCTATCATTTAGAATCCTTTTACTTTCTGACACTCGACATTACAGTAGCCCTATTTTACCATACTGTATAGTTTGGTAGTCATTGAGTCATGTTCTCTAGTCTATATATCACTATGCATACCTGCATGGCAAATAAAAGATAATGTAACTGAAGGGACCCATCAATAAACATGCAAGTAAATATCCATTCAATAACCTGACTAAGAAGCTGGAGACGCAAGTCACTCACTTTCTGCCGTTGCATCATGTTGAGCAGATCGCCAAAGGGAGACTCCTCTGGGTTGTCAAAAGCCAGCAGAGCCAGAGTGCGCTCCATCTCTGTCAGGCACTCACGGCTCTCCTCGCCCTGCTCCGCCAAATGAGACTGAGCAAACTCCAGTGCAGCCTCCGTCTCCCGCAGACGTATCAGCTCAATCAGATGCTGCTGCTGCATGAAGGAAAAGAGTGGGGTCACTACTGGGGACAACATCACCCCCTTTCAATTCATGACAGTTTTTCTCCCAGTTGTGAATGCTGTTCGGTTTGTTCAGAGTAAACGTTTGGACCTACCTGGAGATGGAAGTAAAGGTAACGGTTTGTATCCAGTAGTTCTGGGTGGAGGCTGTTTAACAAGGCAATGGCTTCTTGAATTTGCCCCTTCAGGATCATCTCTCGAATCTTTATCCTCTCATCTAGGGAGTCCAAGTCTAGGGTGGGTTCGATTCCTGACTCCATGCGAAACTTCTCTGCAGCTTCCTTGAAACCCTCTGATGGACACAGTAACAGCTTCAATCTCTAATTTCTTTTGCTGAATGATAAAAATCAATCATTTATCCTCCATGGTTAAGAAAATATACCTGTCACGAGGTAATTCATGATGAGTTTGTTCATATCTGCTCGCTGAATGTGAACATTGTTGATCTTCTCCATCCACTCCTCTCTAGTCATATCATCCGGCTTGTCTGCATAACTCATTGTGATGTGTCCTGCACTGATAAAAGTTTGCGTGGTTTAGGCCCTGGTGATGTATCAAACATACAGTTGCGGTTGCCTTCCAACCATACGGTGAACTCAGCATGATGAAACAAGTTTATGTCAATCGTCGTATTGAAATTGGGTTAACAGCCAAAGGTAATAGCAGAAATTACGAAAAGCTTAGTTTACAGTGTGCCCCATGCAAACCGAAAATCATTCCAGGTTGTGAAATACAATCACACGTGAAAGAGAAGCGAGTTCGTGGTTTAGAAATAAAGTTAATCACTGATATAATAAACATAACGTAGCTATTCACTGTCAAATCTTTGCTTTGAGACTACAACACCAGTTTACACCGGAAGTCCAAATGTTCATGGCCCTTATCGAAATCACAACATTGAAGCCTGTGGTACAACAGAGGTAGTCAAATCGCTAAATTGACTAGAATTGGTTGTTGTTGCTGGTTTAAGAAAGCAACCAATTAAATCATGTTGTGGTGCAAATATGGTGGTTGTGGTTTAAACGACTATATTGAGCTATTAGCAGCTAAAATTATGTATACGTACCTGAAAATGTTTTCTTCAGCTACACAGCAGGGCCGTATCCAAACACTCGCGAGACTTGCACACGAGATTTAATCACTGCCATATGATTGGTTCACGTAACGTGTATTTTGCTCAGACAAAAGGCGTTTTTTTTTATTATAGGGGTGTTTCTATTTTTTACAGGCTATGCAGTGTTTACATTTTTACAGGATTCACAGTTCCAAGAATGCTGGAACTTTGGTCTATGATAAGTGCATACTGATCAGCATCTGACAGTATTATTGTTTTTCTTTAGTCAATCTCTCCTTTAAGTTTTTTTTTCGTAATTATATATTTAAACTGCACAATAATTAGTTAATCGTAACTTAACATTATAACATGGTTATTCTTAATATGCTTATCTGGATTTTATCTGTACGAGCTTGCGTCATTCTTCAAAGCTTCCCTACGTCAGTACGGAAGGGGCAGGGCGATTTCATTCGGATTGGATAAACTGAATGTGTTATCGGTGCTGTAAGGATACATGAATGACTGAGTGCTTCTTGGGATGCAAGAATACTTTGTGTAGTTTTCTCATAATAGACAATCTATCAAGACACTGTTCAAGGATACCCAGTAAACGGTAAGCAGGCGCATCAGCGCACGGACTAAGTAACGTCACGTCTTAACACTGTCACAAGCTAGCGTTAGCTTTCAGTTTAGCTGCCCTTGGATTAATGCTGCTAACGTTAGCCACTATAGTTTTACAACAGTCGTACCCGGTGCTAGCTAACTTTGGCTTGCTAGCAAACCAACATGGATGCTGAATGAGTTGTTCTTGCAGAGATTAGCCGCCTTAATTCCAACTAGTCTACTATCGCTCCTGTGCACCATTGCTGGATCATGACCAAAGCGATTGAATTCGCAAAGCACGATACCTATTTGCATTTTGTCATCAGGAATCTAATTTAACGATAAGTAGTTAAGTTAGTCCTTGATAGTTCAAGTCTCCGATATATGATCATCAATTGGTTGATGCCTGTTGGGTAACGTTAGAATCTGTAACCTTAGAACTCAATCTTTTTTTAAATGAACGTTAATCTCTGTTCACCTACTCAAGCAATGTAATATATAACACTAGATGGAGTTTAATTAGTGCTTAGTTTGGTTTGATACACTTCTTACATTATAAAATGATGTACCTACAAGATAACTTTGACACCGGATTATGTGGTTCCAGAACTGAACATGTCAAGTAAACCATACCACAGTAACCACACATGTGCGATCGGTGTTATAGAGCGGCAAGTGAAGTTTAAGAGCAAGCATAATGCTGCTAGTTGTCTCTTATGAGCTAGTCCCGATGGTTGTCAGCAAAGTCACTCTAATAAGGGGAAATTGTGTATTGATAGGGCACGATAGTAACAGAAAGCTTGGTTTGATTCCCAGGCGATGATAACGTCTTTGCTGTGTTTTCAGACACGTTGGATAAACGTGTTTTTCTTGTAATTCCAATGTTACAATATTCAGAACACATTATGAGCACGAGAACGTGTTTAAGATATGTCCCGTTTAATGATTAGAAAGGGTTACTTGGTTTAAACCCCTGGCACAAATGTGAGTCATTCGGATGACTCGGATCATTTGGGATGGCATGTCTAGTGAGGAGTGATCGTCACAGTAGATAGACCCCACAGACGGTTGTTGTCATGTGAATTTCTTACTCCACTCTGTGAACTAACACCTTACTGTCATCTCGCTTGGTCATGACAGCCTCTTCCTATTGCTCCTTTTTCCATGCCAAGTCAACTGCAGCCTTGAGTTTATTCTTTGATAATAACTTCTGGATAATCTGCACAGGTATAAAAGGAGTTGTAAACAAAATCACATAAAAGTAAACTTGGACTTTATTTTAAAAGGTTTCTCTGCGCTAGTGATCAGTGATCACATTGTCTGGTCTATCCATAGACTATATACAGTCTATGGGTCTATCGCTCTACTCAAACAAAGACTGAAGGATGAAGCCAGTGGGCAAAATTCATTCCAAAACCTTTCAACAACTTTCTCAAAAGCATTTTTAGATATAGCCTATTCATACCACATTCTCTAGCCTGGTCAGTGTTCCCTTATATTATATTAAAATTACATATTAGTCAGTTAAGAAAAGCTTAAAGTTCTGCACTAAAATGATTGTCATGTAAGAGGGCATCTGTAAAGTAAAATAAATGTATGCACAGATTAGCCCATGATTTCAGGTATGGAATGAGTATGGTAGCTGCTGGCTAATGTGTGTTTTTCATAGCAAGACAGGGGGCATTGAGGGGCAGCCTGGTCATGTTAGGATGGGCCTCTCAAAATATGTCCTGTCCAGTCTATTCTTATTGAATTTACATAACTCTGTTATCTCATCCTTTTTGTAAGCCCAATCAATTGAATACTTCTTCCATCCCTTAAATTATTCTCTCTCTCTCTCTCTCTCTCTCTCTCTCTCTCTCTCTCTCTCTCTCTCTCTCTCTCTCTCTCTCTCTCTCTCTCTCTCTGTCTCTCTGTCTCTCTGTCTCTGTCTGCACACGCAGAGCAGCTGTATTTACTTTCACTGTAGTTGTAGCTCTGCTATTGTGTCTATAAGCTTATATGACAGGGTTGAAGGGGAAGCCCTTTTTACAGTATAGTATACTCCCACCCTCTGACTACCCCCTAAAAGACAGATGGGATGTGTCCCGCTCATGTTTGAGATGCCTCTGTAAACTGCCTGTTATCAGTCACCACTGATCACATGACACATTTACAATTAATTTTGGATCTCACCTGTAGTCTTACGTTGCCATAGCTGACCTTAGACAGTTGTTCTGGTGTTAGCCTAATTTTTTTTATCAACCCATCATGAGATCTACAGGTTACTACATTCTCTCCAAGCATCCTTCCCGGTGTTTGTTGTATACATGCGGTTTGTTATTTGTGTTGTTTGATCTACTCCTTGCAGTGACCTAAGGCCATAGTTAAGTTGAACTGATCTGCAATGTCCCTGAAGAGGGCTGAGTTAGTCACAGGTCTGGGCTTCTGCCGTTTCTGTCTGTTGTTATTCTTTTTTGAGTAATGAGTGTTGATCAGTGTTGCCACATTCACTGAAATCCACCTCCTTGAGACGCATTTTGTTTGTTGAGATGAGATTGCCAGTGCTGTCAGTCTGTGTTTGTGCTGGCATTGTGTTTTATGTGTTGATGTGTAATGATGATACTTAGAGCCTTGTCAGTGATGATTGGTGATTTACTTTGATGTAGCAAGCTTGCCCCCAAGGCTATCGCTATATGTCATTTAGTTGTAAATGAAGATTAACATTGTTTTAGTCCCCAAATAAAGTTTACACTCCGTATCATTCAAATTTAGCCACTGGGTTGTCGGAATACGGGGGTTGTCCTTTAAGGGTTTTTGCATCTAGTGTTTAGCCTATGTTTTCTCTGAGTATTGTTGGGTCTTCTCTATGGGAGGTGAGTTCTGTAATTCTGTTCATCTGGGTGTCCTGTTTTATGAGACAGAGCTGTGAGCTGCTTCCTTCTCTTGGGGTATCGTCATTGAGGAACCCTGTGTTGTAGCCACGCCAGGTCAGTCTGCCCCCTGTCCCCCTGTCACTCCCCCTGTCAAATGGCATCTCCGTCAGGGTAGCATGAAAGGAATAAGTGAGCAAATATGTGAGGTGGCAAAGATGAGTGGACAAAGGTTTGCGTGAGGCATGACAGCACCAGCACGGTTTGTGTGTGTTGTGTACCAGGATGTGGAAGGCACGCCTGCAGAACCAGCATTTACATTTCAACAAGGCTTCATTGTAACAATAATCTTTGACCTCAGATGCCATTATGTAGGTCTATGTGTTCCCAGTAGCACTGAAGCTGAGATGTAGCCTATATGAAAGAAGTGGCATCATATAATTAGTCTTGATGCTTTCAGTGCTCTCCTCACAGTGATCTTCAATGCAGGGAGATTAAGTGGTATGAGCTGCTAGATGGATTAGTGCCTGAGGAAATTCCACAGAAGTATATACTGTCTTCCAGGCCTAAGGTTGAAGTCATTCAGGAAAGCTTAATGTCAGACACTGGGATGTCAGATACAGTAATAACAATAAAAGAGTCCCACATTAGTTTCCATCCTGTCCTGTCCCTTCAGGCTTCCTCACTTTTCGTATAGGCTATCACACATGCAGTGTATTACAGGAGTGTTTTGGTGACTTGTTCTCTTGAATTAAAGCAGTGGTTCAAGGGGTTGTTTGTTTGGCAAAAAGAATACCTTACAACATGGCAGGAGGGTTTTTTCCCCAGGAGTGTCTGAGCTCTTGAGAGAGATGCAAAGTGACCCCACACATCAGCTGAAGTTATGGTCAGTCTCTTGGGAGAATGGGTAGAGGGAATGATGGAGACCTGGAGGGGGAGGCAAGGATGAGAGGCGAACAGATGCTCAGTAGCACAAAAGGAGGACACAGCTGGAGGTGTATACTGTGTGTGTGAGAGAGAGTGTGTCTTGTTCATGTGGAAGGGGGAGGAGTGCTTTGTGAAGGCCTTTCAAAATGATGCTTGCTAACTTCATCACCTATTAGTCATCACGCCCATAACCATGAACCACGTCATCACAAATTCCCAGTCACTGTATAGGCCTACGCTTCCCTGAACTCTCAGTGGAGCTGTCTGATACTGCTCACCTCAGCAACCTCCTATGCATCATCACACAATCACTAGTTACCCTAGCAACATGATGCTGATGCCTAGCTTGAAGCTCGATTAAAGCCGATTGTTCTCATCAGGTTTTTTTTTTTGTCCCCCGGCTGAGTCAGTAACACTGGTCCTCTCGCATCAGGCGGATCAGTCTGCACACAGACTCGCCTAGAACAGGCAGGCTGATTGGTTTGTGACATCATGTCTGTCACATATTATTGATTATTCATAGGCTCACTTGCGTTTTTGCTCTCAGGCTTGACTGGACAACACCCCCCCCCCCCCTACACACACACACACACACACACACACACACACACACACACAGCAGCTGTTTTAGTGGTGCCTGGCTACCCCCAACTCTTATCTCCCTCACACTTGTCCATTAGTCCATCGAATCTGCGTGGCTGGCTGCACAGGGTTTTTTCAGCCATTTTGTGTCTACTTCCTTCAACCTAAAGAAATTGGACAAATTGGATTTGTCAGTGTGCTAATAAAACCAATGAGTGTTGTCCTACCATATGGAACACATGCAATAGTTTGGCATTAAACACTGAAAGCTTGAGTTTTTGTTTTGAAAAAAACTTGGCTCATTGGGCATATGAGTTAGTTTGACCAGGATATTTCTGAGGCAAAAAGGACGAGTATCTTTCAGTAGAGTTTGTCTCCGAACCCCTCTAGCTGTGGCCTTGTTTTCAGGCAGTGTTCTCACCATTTTTTCCCCGCCCTTATCTCTTTGCATGCCTGCTCTTGGAGTAGTGAAAAACCACCCAGCCTAATTAAGTTACCAATCATTACTTGTCGGGCCACTCTGTTCCTCATGTAGTATATGTCATACACCTTTCATGGAGACTGTAGTAGGGACATCCTTTTGTTTTTGACTGATCCATGGCTGGTGTTCCAGTGTCTAGCTCCATCAGTAAACAGTAGAGAGTCTCGAACGAGGTCACAGACAGCCAGACATCTTCAAGCGGCCTCTGTGGTCATGCCCAAGGGTATGTTCCAATCAGGCAGATATGGGCCAATGGCACGCAGTGTATCAGGTTCACAGAGAGAGGCATCACAAAGAGCTGATAGAACCTGACTTATCACAGACTGGGCTGACCAGAACTGCCTGAGAATGACTAGTTCAGGGGATAAATGGATATTAGAGAGAAAGAATGAAAGGTAGGGTAGAGGGTAGTGTGACACTACCAGCCAAAACCAAATTCCTTGTGTGTACCTGAAATCACTTTGTCAAATAAATCTGATTCTGATCAATCTACTGTAAGGGAAGCACAGGACAGGAGGGAGTAGATGACTAGCCAGCTACATTGAGGATGGAGGGGGAAAGTCACATGAGAGCAAGTACCATTGGAGGAACAAGGAGTGGGAGTGCATGCATTCAGAGCTAAATTAATGACTTTGGGGCATATGAGGGGCACATCATGGAGGTAAAGTTAGAACGTCCATATGGCACAAGCTGAGTCTGTGTGAGTTGGGGGGGGGGGGGTGACCATAATGTCTGCATTGCAGAGGGGAACCCTGCGTGTAATCAGGCTTAGCGTCATTCCTCAGTCGGGAAAGGAGCTCGGCCTGTCTGATCAATGCGCGCACACACACACACACACACACACTGAGAGAGTGAGAGGTTGCAAAAAATGGGAAGAAAACAAGGGAGGACAAAACAAGATCATGAAGCAATTAATTTCTCATGTGACTTCCTCAATATTTCACCCACTTCATCTGCCTGCCTCCCTCCTCTATGGGCAAACGTTAGCCTGCACACTACAGCATGGACGCGGTGAGTTATTTGCGGCCCTTCCAACGTGGAGGAACGACTGCTGTGAGTGTCCACTGCCTGCCGCCTCCCTGCGAGCAGAAATAGCCCCCTCAGGGCGGAGGCGCCACACAGCTCACGCTAATCTGTTAATATCCTTTGACAGCGAGGCGCAATTAGACACAGGACGGGGGTGGAAGGCCTCACACCACCTGACGATAGGTGGCAGAGAGAGTGACACCGAGGCAGGAAGAATGCGACTGTGTGAAGTGCACTTTTACTTTTGCGTGATGTAAGCTTATGGCTCAGTCAGGGTCTGTCTGGTAGAGGTTTGATAGTTTTAGAAGTTTGGTGCTTCAGTTCCACAGACCATCTTGAAAGAACATTTGCTGGCTGCCATATAAGTATATCATTTCACTGCTTACTTCACCTTCAACTGTCATTGGGGGAGTAGCAGTGGCTGCGGACCATGTTACTTTCCCACTGATGCATTACTGATGTTTCATTATTATAACTAGTTGTATAATGAAGACTATACCAGCTGTTCTCAAATATGTCTTCTGTTTTTTCAATCAATACTGTTCAGAGCATACTGATCAAAAAGGCTTACTTGATCTGTATTATTCATAAATGGTCAATTTATCCTATGTTTGAATAACAAAAATTGAAGATTTGCATAAAGATACAGTAATAGGCCAGTTTTATTTAATCAAAAATAAGGGACAAAAGAAAAGGGGGGAAAATTGACATTGCCACATAGACTTATGGTTTTGTAAAATTTGGATCACAAATTATTTTTCATATTTTAGAGGTGCACTTTTCAAACCCTGATGCAGTTTTCTATTTGTTTACCTTATTGAGATACCTAAATAGGCTCTCAGAAAGCATTAAATATTTCAACAGCCTGTGTCAGTTACAAGTAAGTTGTTCAAAGGCCTAGGCCTAAACATGGCTGAGACAAAAGGGGGTCTGCTAAAACCATGTAATGTCATCTTGACCAAATATTTTGATTTTATTACATACCGGTATTCTTTGTACCAGTGTGCAAGATTTTAAGATTAAAGTGTGCGTGTGCGTGTGCGTGTGCGTGTGTGTGTGTGTGTGTGAATAAAGACCTGCAATGGGCAGGCACTAGTTAAATCAGAGACTATTTGTTTATACGGTATTACATTTCACCACTAGGCAGCTCCACCTGTCATTTTCGGTATGAGCACACCCAGTGACTGATGTTTCTCTTTGTCTGTCTCTCTCCCTCAGTCTGTGGCTGTGGTAGGAGAGTGAGCGAGTGAGTGATGGCGGACCAGCAGAAGCAGCGCTCTCTCTCCACATCGGGCGAGTCCCTGTATTTGGTGCTTGGCGTTGACAAAAACGCTGCACCTGAAGATATCAAGAAGTCCTACAGGTGACTTAAAATCCCACAGGATGGCCTATCAAGGCCCTTATTTTGTGTCAGAGTGAGGAACGTTTTACCTCTGCCCCACTCTCCATCCACTGTTTATCTTTCTCAGTATGTTAACTTGAGACTCAGGTGTAAAGACACTCTGGGTAATCAATAACACTAATGACTCAATTATCCAGATAAATAGGATGTATTGACCAGAAATGGTCAAAAATGCCCAGGCAGTAATGAGGTAAACATACAATGAGGATGGATAATAAGTTATTTATGAAGATCCACAAGGGGGCAGAAGAGAGCTGTGATATAAGATGCTTGTTTGTACTGTATTGTGTGGAGTGCCATTGGTTATCTATACTGTTCACTAGACTTTGTTTGTGTGCGTGCGTGCGTGCGTGTGTGCAGGATTATTCAGACCATTTATGTACTGTCTAATTTATCTTGCCCAAACCGCCTTTTTGATATCATCATTACCCTTTCTCAGGAAATTAGCGCTAAAGTATCACCCTGATAAGAACCCAGACAATCCAGATGCGTCAGAGAAGTTCAAAGAGATCAACAACGCCCACGCCATCCTCAGCGACGTCACCAAACGCAACATCTACAACCAGTATGGTTCACTAGGACTCTACGTGGCCGAGCAGTTTGGCGAGGAGAATGTCAACACCTACTTTGTGCTCTCCAGTTGGTGGGCCAAGGTAAGCAGCAGGAGGGGCTGGGTATTGGCAGTAGGGAACTGGACCTGGAACAGTGAGATGGTGGAATAGTCTGAGGGGGGAAAAAAGATTTCCATAAGTGAACCTGCAGTTCCTCTCGTACTGAGCAGGATTACCATTGCACAACATATCATCAGTAGGGTATAACTAAACTGTCTCTCACCAGTATAAACCAGCTCACATTCCCTATTAGTGGGTGAACAATCCAACGCTTGGTGATTTTTTTTTTTTGTTTGTTTGTTTGTTTTTGAGGTGTGAGATATCATAGGTACTGTGTTGTCTACCCATCCCCCCCCCCCCCTTTTTCAGATTTTTTTTGTGGAGTTTGTAATGTATATTTCTGAAAAGAAATGGATTTGTGTGTCAAAGGATGTCTGATTGATTGTTCTTCTCTTGCGCCCCCTGTAGGCCTTGTTTCTCTTCTGTGGCGTGGCCACGGGCTGCTACTGCTGCTGTTGCCTGTGTTGCTGCTGTAATTGCTGCTGTGGCAAGTGCAAACCCCGGCCCCCACAGGACCAGGAGCCCGAGTTCTTTGTCTCGCCCGAGGACCTGGAGGCCCAGATGCAGGAAGACAGAGGTGAGGCCCACCACCCCACGACAGGCAGAAGTGTAGGACCCCAGAGGGTTATGGGATAGCGGAAAAACATCTGAGCTAACATTGAGCTCCAAAGTGTACAGGTCCAGAGGAGGGACTAGAGATTTACAAGTAGATAATGTAGTGATGGGGGGGGGGGGGGTAGGATTTTCAAATATGGTTGTCCTTCGCTATGCTGATGCTTGCTTCTACGTCAACCAAATGTTTTTTGAAAAACATATTATTTATTTATTGATGTATTTATTTATTTTCTCTCATGATTATTTACAGAATTATTGTCAATTATTGTTATGCAATCATAGATACTGTATCGTGTACTAAGATGTTGGTCACTGCACTGTGGTCTGACTATCATCCATGTCCATCTTTAGATGGTACCAGCCCCATCGTGATGCAGCCCTCCTCTGCCACGGAAACGACCCAGTTGACATCCGACAGCCACCACTCCAGCTACCGGACCGACACGGGCTACAACTAGCACCAGTCTAGAACCTTTACCCAGGCCTTCTACTCCCACTAACTCCCACTCCTGTCCCCACTGCCTCCGCCACCCTTAAAACCCACTTCCCCAACCTGGGACGAGCCACCATGCTGGGGGGTTCTGGAAGAGGAGCAGCCCAATCAGACACTGGAAATGATGCGCTGAGAGAGTGAGGGAGAAGAGGGAGAGACTGAGCGTGAGGATGCCAAGTAGTCTTCATCTGCTTCCGCACTGACAGCAACACATATCGGCGCCTTTTTGGAAGGAAAAAAAGGAGAGAGGCTTCTTTTGTTGTTGTTGTTGTTTTTGTCTTTTTTTTGTTTTTGCCTTTTACCTCCTGTCGTTCCAGATTCTGCTGTCATCCCTCTACCACCCATTCAGCGTGCACACACACACACGCGCGCACGCACACACTCACTATGATTTTAGATTGTAGTATTTAATTTACAAATCAAGTTTGTGTTTTTAATATTTATGTTTTATCCTTTTACTATGTCAGTATTGTTAGGTTCTTGTGATGTTCCTTTCCATATCACTCTTCATGGAGCCTCAGCACTCCATCTGAGAGATGTCTGTCTTGTCAGCAGTGCATATCCTGCACATGTAGCGCTTCCTCTAACCTAGTCTAATGCATATTCTCCATGAAGCCAGACAGTAAGTCCAGCAGGAACTGATTATAATAATCATTATAATGACTATTAAGACTATTATGAAGATCATGAATGATGATGGTGGTGATGTAAATGATTTGTGACCCAGTTATTACATGACCAACACTCCAGACTGCACTCACATAGAAGGCAAATTCTACAAGTAGAATACACGATTACATCTTTACTTGGCACCTTCATGACATACTAACATACACTCAAATAAAATGAACCCTGGCTTCTCATTTGGTATATTTTCATTTTGGGAAAATAATGTTGATCATTCTGTAGACTTTGGACACACACACACACACACACAAACAGCCTCCCTTTACTAGTCCTGTCCTGTTATCTCTCCAGCTGACCTGTTATCTCTCTTGCATACCTGTAGTAGAGATGAGAAATGAAGTAATACAGTAAATCCCAAACTCAACATGTTCTGGAGCACTTCTTGTATGTGCAATAGTATCATTGATGTGTAGGAATTAGATATTCAGCGGTTCTGAGCTGTCATTCACCTTATGTGGACTGATCATCATATTGCCATACTCACTCACACAAATCAACTAGTCATGGCCAAAAGTAGCTGAGCTGATTATACTGTTATGCTGATATGCTGTCAGTGAGTAACAAAAAAGCCAAAACGACAGATGTCCAGGTTGACCATTGCCAGTCCATGTTAGCCAAGCTTACCAGCCTTCTAGCCACCCATCCTACTCCCTTGAACACACACACACACACACAAAGACTACTGTTTGTAGATCCTCTGTATTAACCTTATATGTGCACCCACGTTCAACTCCTGTGTGCAGGTTGTACTGTAGGTCTGGTGTGCTGTTGAAATCTGGAGCTGTTGTACCAACACACTACTGTTCCTTTGTAAGTGGGTTAGTCAGGGATGGCATATAGTGTTGAGGTGGGGGGATATAGGGGCGAGGCTGGAATCTAAAGCGTGCATGAGTATTGTTGTGTTCTTCCTTATATGTCTCCTGGCTTATAGTCTGCAGCACAAACACATGTGCACTACTGAAAGGGTGAGGCATTTGGTGTTGTTTGTGGTTGTTGTTGCCTTCTCTGCTGAAGTTGCAGTCGGATCTGTTGCAGTCAAGCCTACACGGCTAACACATTGGTCACACTGTTCATGTGTGCTTTGTGACTTCGGTTTTACTAGAGTGCACATTTGTTCAAAGCTGTTGTGTCTGACCAAAGTTTGCTGATGCGGTTTCCTTCTACTACTGAGACTACTGTGGCTTTGACAGTCTACTAGAGTTAGTAGAGTAAATTGGAAACTGAACTTGAAATCATTAAGAGTGAGAAGCCCATTTGCTATGTTGACATGCCAAATCATGAGCTTTCCACAGATTTACCGCCAGGCGTAATCTGTGCATGTGTGCTATTGATAACCTGTCTTGCTGTGTACTGCAGTGTGAGGCTGAGACGGATGCAAGAGAGCGAGAACACCACTGTATGCAAGCATGTGCTTGCTTCTCACCTGTTTCCATGCCAACAGGTGCTTCTCTGTTGCCATGTGAACAAGCGCTTCCCTTCAGATACTGCTGGAGAACATTTTGCCTTCCAACAAACCACAAAACGTGGCCTCCGGCTCATCGTATCTATGCATGTGTGACTAACAGATCACTGCTGGAGGCGGGTGTGCCAGTGGTGTTTTGCGGGTTATGGTGGCGGTAACTGTTGTCATCTCTTCCAGAGTGTTCTCTTTATGACTGATTGGCCATTCCAAATGTGTGAACTGGCACCACATCCCTGAGCTTGATATCTGCTTCATCTCTTTAGTGAGCTTATTTGGATGAGCTCACTGAAAAAAGTATATTCACTAGGTTTAATCTCACTGGACCTGTCATTAGGATTGCTGTCAGACTTAATTGCTGCAATCAGTATCTTGATTCTCTTGATCCTTCCTGTTGTGTTTTTACCTTTCTGTTAACTAGTATAGAGTTGACTGAATATTAAGCCACAGTTGAATGACTATGCCCATGGATTTGCACTGTTTTTATTTATGTGTTACTAGTTTCTTACTGTTCAGTTGCTTCCGCGTAGTTGTGTGTAGTAGACCTAACATACTTTTACGTTAAGTGCGTTTGTGTGTTTGTGTCTGCTGAAACAGGTGTTCCTCAACAAGTGTTGAAATGCAGATATTGATCAGTATTGCGGCTTATACTGTACCCATGTCCTATGCCCTCAACTTCCATAACCCCTGGTACTCCTCATCATCAAATGATCCTCAATCCTCTTCCTCACTGTCTTCAGCTCCCTCATACTCTATTTGTCTTGATAAAGCGTATTAACACTAACGTCAACCTCACAACTTCCTCCAAAGCAGTTCATTGGGGGATAGAGAAAATAATGAAGGAGAGGGGAAATAGTGAAAGATTTATTTTTTAGGCACATAAAAAATGCCACGGTCAGATTTCATTACTAAATATATGTGTGTGAGAGTTAAGTGCTTGTGTGTATGTGTCTGAATGTATATCTGTGTGCCGGGTGTGGAGGGAGAGTGGGGGGGTCAAGCCTTTTTTCGAGGAACCCCTATTGCAGTTGGAATTGTACTGATCCATTCCCTATGTCCTGTAAAAGCTCACAATGGGAACACTCTTAACACCCGTTATGACTATGACTATGTTTCCTATGTGGACCGAGGGTAGTGGTGTCCATCTCCTAATATTTATCTTTTTAAATGTAACTTACTTGTCATATTTGTTTTAGATCCCAGATCTGTCTGTGTGAGTGTGTGAGTTTTGGTTCCATGACCGACAGTGTTTCCTAAATTTTTCTTTAGTCGTAAAATTATTTATGTTATCTGTGTGAGTGCTGAAAGTTAATATACTGACAATCAGTGAAGCCAGGAATGTTAGGTAATATCTAGGGATACAGAACTTTTGTGTTTTTTTGTTTTGTTTTGTTTTTTAAGTGATCTGATAAGTCATACTACCATAGTACTCCCTAATCTGTTTTATTTTGCATAATTCAATTTAATTTAATAATACTGCAAACATCTCTGCTTTTGTTATAGTTTTAGACTAGAAATGTACAATTGTAGATTTAGAAAGTGGTAGTATATTTTGATGTTCTGGCATTAAGTTGACAAGGGAAGTTTTAGCTGTGTCCTGTTTTGTGTTTTTATTTTAATGTCATCTGGATCTCTGTGGATCGATGTCCTCTGGTTTAGTTGCTTGTGTTGCCTGTGACAAACAGTCTCATCACATATCCTTGTCTCTATGGTGACCTTTTGACCTGAAAATAAAGGCAAATTGTCAATGTGGACCTCCATACCAAAACTAGTCAAAATGAACCAAACAGTAAAACAACACAAGTACAACTTTATAATTGATAATGCTATATATACAATTTTATTTATTCTATTTTTCTTATGGTTTTAATGAATTACCATAGTCCAAATAGTGTGCATGTAGATTTTGGGAAGATGCTAGATTGATCAAGATCCTCATACTCAATGACTTTGTCAGTTGTATGTATTTTATCTTGAGAGAAAGCAGACGTTTCATTCTTTTTTGATGTTGTTCAAATAAATGTTTCTGAAATTAAGACTCTGGTCAGCCATTTTGTTTGTATAACAAAATGTCACTGCTCTTTTTTACCTCCACCCTTCCCAAACACCCCCAATGCACCACCACATTCATAATGATTCTAAGCTATAACATGCGAATACTGTATGTATCTGTATGGCTATGGTTATGGTCCTTGGCAGACACTTTTCTTCCCTGAAAAGTGACATACTATAAACATTATAATAAAAAAAATGTCAAAGTCAAAGTCTGCTTTATTGTCAATTTCTTCACATGTCAAGACATACAAAGAGATCGAAATTACGTTTCCTACTATCCCACGGTGGAGACAAGACATATTTACCAATTAGGTCCACAGACAAACATAACATTCAAGTAAACAATATAAAAAGTAAAAAATATTTAGCACACATTAAGTTAAAGTGTAAATGTCCATTTAAACTCTTCTACACTTCTAGCTATTTCACCATCTGAAAATGTGATATTTACTTATCTTAAACATGCACATACTGTTGTCAATCATGTTATGACTTTTATAGCACAATTATTAATCAATCAACAAAGACCAGTAAGCGGCATCTTAATCAGCACTACACACCCACACACACTGCTTTGCTTTGCCATGATTAGTACAGTACACCCTATGGACACAGCACAGTCATCAGCTTTTGGCTGCCCTCCTCAGGGCCATGGGATCAGAGCCGCTGGGTAATTGGAGAAAGAGCATTGGCATCCTTTGCCCGCATTCCATCCGCCTGCTGCCCGATATGGGCCGAGTGGCTAGGGGCAGCCCCTGGATGCCTGCCAGTAACCAAACACCCACCAACCAAGCAGCACTGCCGCCTGCCTCTGCCACCGCTAAACCCACATACTGTACCCACCAACAGGGCAGGGGTGTTTGTGTATTTGTGTGTGTGTGGAGGGGGGGTGATTGAGATACAGGCCAACTGCACTCTCCTGTGCCTCGAGAGAGAGACGGAGAAGGGAGGAGGGACAAAGAGGAATGAAAGGCAAGAAAGGAATGAGAGAGGCAGAGGAAGGAAGATAAAGTGTATGAGAACAGCAGTGTGAGGACTGACTGCCAAACCAACTGCCTGTTGCTCCAGTGGATTCCTCCTTCTCCTTCTCCTCTCTCTCTCCTCTCTCTCTCTTTCTCTATCCCATCTGTGTGCGCCTCCTCCTCTCATCTTCCTCTTGGATCTTCTGTAGCTGGTGTGGGAGCACAGAGGCTGAAGAGCATGTCACTGCCCCTGGATCTAGGCCCCTACCACCGGGACCAGGCCATGAGCACGCTGGAGAGGCAGCTCATCTGCCCCATCTGCCTGGAGGTCTTCACCAAGCCAGTAGTCATCCTGCCTTGCCAGCACAACCTCTGCCGCAAGTGTGCCAACGAGCTCTACCAGGTGTGTCACAGATGCATGGTGCTGGTTTGGATAAAAAAAAAAGGAAAAAGAGTTATCTTTGTCTTGTTCAAGTCTTGTTCTGATGAGAGTACTTTTGTGTGTGCACATGTGTAGAAAAGAAAGGGGAGACTTTAAATCAGTCTGAGTGACTGTCTTGGAAGCTCTTAAAATCTGAAAATAGTCTGCCTTTGTAAATGGACACCCATGTACTCTATCTATCTCTGTGACATAATTACGTAGAGAATCTGTTAATTACGCCAATACAGATCATAAAAAACTATTCTGGTGTGCAGTTTGACTAAGAATCTGTTGTCCCTATCTGGATACAGAGATGTTCTAAAAACAACGCACGTTGTGTTATTTTTTAACACATATTGTGTAACAAATTTTAAAAAAAAGGAAACAGCACTAAACTGTGTTGTCCCTATCTGGACATAGAGATGTGTTAAAAACAATGCAAGTTGTGTTGTTTTCAACACATATTTGTTTTAAGAGTGTACGGACATGACTAAATTAACAGTTTATGGGAATTGTGATATGTCTTTAGGCAAATATATCTTCTAAAGACCTAATAATTCTCTCTGGAAGCACTGAAGGGCTAGATGATATTCAGTAAATATTTTCCAAGCTAGGCCTGTCGCAGCACTTTAATGTATATCTAGGCCATGGGCAAACAGCATGACATCTGAGCTACTTTGAAAGCCATACTCCTCTTGCTCAACCCCCAGCTGTGGCACAGAAGGTTCAGGCAAAGTTACCACACCAAAGTTACCACACCAACATAAACACATACACATGCAAGGGTTGTGTCTTCAGTTGTTTATGAAGGCAGATAAAAATGTTTAATGCAAATTAAAGTGCTTGTGGCTTGGCCTAGATGACTGATCAAGGCTGGAGGTTACTAATGAGCATTGGCCTCTTACTGGAACATGCCAGAGGATCAACTGTGGATTATGCATGGGCTCGTCAACACAAGACCCCACTAGAATAGCACACAGTACCTGAAACTGACAACAATGCTGCCTAATAGACATCCATATTCTCTTCATAATTTGGCAGTGAGCATAATTTAATACAGACAGACATTTGCACATATATGTACACATGAGTGTAAATATACTCATGACAGACGGCATGTCTAGATATGTGCATGCAGATGGAAGAGGTAGATATCATGGTTTAATACTATAACATCAAAGTATTCAAATGGGCAGCAAACTAATCCCAAACAGGTGTCTGGATGAGAAATGGCTAAACAAGGACTCAGGCTGGATACCTATGCACTGTGTGTGTATTTAAAGTTGATGCTGTGGATTCATTGTCTTTTTTCTACCCAATACAAACAATAAAAGAATAACTGGAAAGATTATAGGCCACTCAGATGAACAAACTCTCCACATTGCCAAATATCTCAATTTGTAATCTGTGGCTTGTGGCAAATCTTTATCTCATGATTTTATGGACTCTCATTAGCAAAGGACGACAGGGGTGAGTCAGATGGACACTGTTCTGGCACCTTTGTGCAAAGGAGTAAATAAAGCAATTTCTCCATGTGACCTGGCACCCCATCTGATACAGTCCTGCCTGTGTCAAGCCTGCCTAATAAACCTGTGACTGTTCTGCAAGCAGACAGAAAAACATTACCGGTGCTGACAGAACATAGAAACCTGATATGGTACTAGACTGTTTGTTAGGAGCATGGATCTGGCGGAGGGGGGCTAGCCCAGTCTATATGTCACATGGAAAAAGTTGGTGAGCCTGCTATAGGATTACGGCCTCTCACCTCTGACCCTTTACAAGTGGGTGTGGGATGAGAACGACACAGGCTGCAGCAGCAACTGCAGGGGCTTATATGGATGACTGGCTATGGACTGGGGCCTGTTACCCTTCTTCTCCCTCCTTCAGCTTGGTGCCGCCTGTATTAGTTAAATTGACTGAGGACCCATTGGCTTGTCATTTCCCCTAAGCCTCTAATCTAGCCCTGATTCGCACCGTGCGGGTCAATTCCGAGAGGCCTCAGAACGCCATGTCCGCCCCAAATGACCAGGCAGCTGAAGTCTATTAAAGACTGCAACTATTTCAGGGTAGCCTCTTTCTCACCTTTCATCTGGATCGATCTCTCCCCAGCGCCATCTCTGTTCCTCTCTCTGTTTTCCATTTACTTTTCCTCAGAGAGGGAGCTGGAGGCAGCTGCGAGGTCTCCAACTCTTTCTAATTCTCACTGACCATGCTTTGACCTTCACTTGTTGACAAAATGTCATGTTTATCTCAAATGTGTATACTGTAAATGGCAAGTAGAGCAAATAGGCAGACTGGGGTTGACTGTGAGGGGTAATTTGGGGTGGTTGAGGGGGTATGAAGACACGTCATGACACGTTAGCCCAGTGGTCAGATCTTCCCTCGGCAACTGGGCCCAAAACAGGACACATTGATGGTCACATGTAAATATTCCACATTAAAAGTCAAAAAAGTCCCTGGGGTAGCAGCTGACAGCTAATGCTCAGTGAGGAAAGATATATAGTTAACACACACCAGCTGTTGATGGTGATGTTTTATGCCCCGAGAGTATCAGTATGAATGATTTAAAAATGTGCCTCTGAGACTAGTCTAGATTCTGACCTGTGACCTGTGACTAAAAATTCTCATCCGGAGAACAGGCTTGCTTAGTAAGAGATGTAGCCGTCACTGTTTCAGGTTGGTACCGGTGGACGCTTCCGCTGTCCTTCCTGTCGGCACGAGGTGGTTCTTGATCGGCATGGCGTGTACGGGCTACAGCGCAATTTACTGGTGGAGAACATTATTGATGTTTACAAGCAGGAATCTGCTAGGTGAGAGATTAGGATCATTAACATTGTCATTGCAAAAACAATTATGAATATAATTGTAGCAAAGATCATAATATTGATTGCTTTGTTTCCTTTTTGTCTTACTTTTATTGCAATATTGCTCTCTGACTAAAGTTCCCGGCCCCTGCCAAAAGTTCCAGTGCAACTCACCTGTGAGGAACACAAGGGTGAGAAGGTCAACATCTACTGCATCTCCTGCAATGTTCCCACCTGCTCTCTCTGCAAGGTTTTTGGAGCCCACAAGTCCTGCCAGGTAGCCCCTCTGCCAGAGGTCTACCAGCAGCAGAAGGTGAGAACTCACATGGACAGCTGGCCTAAGGAAGGTCGTTTAACAGCAGGTATCAGCTATTATTGGTCACAGTAATAAATGAAAAGAGGCCTCTCTGAGGTATGCCTATGTTTGGGTAAAAATCTATAACAACAGTGTTTTCAAAAGAAATGGTATTTGTTTGCATTATACTATTACAAACGTATCTGATTGTAAAATAAAAAATTAAACAATTTCCTGGCAGGCAGAGCTCAGTGATGGGATTGACTCACTGGTGGCCAGAAATGATCAAGTCCAAGCTTCCATCAGTGAGCTAGAGGAGATCTGTCGGAACATAGAGGTTTGTTCAAACCCATTTTGAATAGGTAAATAATATGCCTGTAGTCATGTCATCTGTAATCTTACACTTCACTACAGATACAGGATATAGCATGTAGGACATTGCATGTTATGACGAGCCATGTTAAACAGCACTGAATTTACTACAACGCTTAGTAATACGTCCTCACTGTCACAGGACAACAGCAAGACCCAGAAGCAGGCTCTTTGTGAGAAGTTTGATCGTCTGTCTACCATATTAGAAGAGCGCCGGAAGATCATGACGCAACGCATCACTTATGAACAGGATGATAAGACAAACCACACTCAATCTCTGGTCCGTACCTATGGGGAGCAGGTGAACTCTAACTCCAAGCTGGTGGAGAATGCCCTGCACACCATGGAGGAGCCTGAAATGGCTGCCTTTGTTCAGGTATTCCATCTGTGAGGGATTTCCGAATAGTATGTGTCTTATTGAGCTTGAGTATAACAGTAGCCTCTTTTTCACCACCACAGAATGCAAAGATTCTCATTGAGAAGTAAGTGTTACCTTTATTCATCCCGCCTTTGGTATTACTGTATCTTTGGGAATTCATTGGTTATTTAACAGCCTTTATTCCCCTTGTGTCTGGCATAAACTCACCAGAGTGAATGAGGCAGCCAATACCATTGTTGTGGAAACCCTTGAGCCTGGCTATGAAAACATGGACCACTACAAGGTGAATTTCAATGCAGAGGAGAGGGCTCTTTATCAGCTTGACTTCATCAAGAGTGAGTCATCTGTTTTATTATGCATACTGTATACATATATATATACACACACACACACTTTAACCCATATAAATTATACAGTGAACAATCCAGAGACTAGAGAGTTTATTAAGAGTTACATTTGCATGATTTAACTGGCATCTTCAACAGTTGAAGAGGAAGTTGAGGAGGTCCCGGAAGAGCAGCCTGAGGCAGAACCTGAACCCATTCCAGAACCGGAGACAGAACTGGACTCAGAGAAAGAACCAGAGCCTGAAGCCGGCCCTGCTCCCATATTGGATCTTTTCCCCGAGGCAGAGGACTCAGAGCCAGTGCTAGAGCTGAAGTCTGAAACTTGGGGCGTCAAGGATTCAGAAGAGGGGGATAGGGAGGAGGTTCGGGGGCAGGATGAGGGTTGCTCTGACCCCAAAATCGTGGACCTTTGTAAACAAGAGGGGATAAGCACCCAGCAGGTAAAGCTAGCTCACTTTTGTGTTCCCCTTGTGATTTGTTCCACCATGTCCTTGCCATTTCCCCCTCTTTGTTTTTTTAATCACCAATCTCTTTTTCCTCTCAGGCCTAACCAGCCATAAAATCTCCCCAATGTGCTTTGATTCCCTGCTTTTCTACTTGGCTAATATATTACCATGGTCATGCATAATGTTATTTTGTTTACTGTGATGAACAGTGAGTATAACTCCACCCATTAGCTTCTCTGACATAACCCTAAGAAAAGCTTTCCTTTACCCTATACCTTACAAGGATGAGCAGGAGTGCGGGTGCGAGGAGCATGATGCAGGTGACTTGGGAACCCAGAGCTTGCTGGCAGGGGCTAACGAAGACACCAAGCTCTACCCCGGCTGGTACAAAGCCAACAGCTGGCAGGTGGCTAGTCCTAGTGTGGCCCAGTCCAGTGACTCACTGCAGGTGCCAGATTGCCTTTCCCAAGTAGTAAGGGACTCCTCGCCCCAGTCTCCACCCCAGCCCCAATTCCAACAGTCCTTCCCACTGCCCGTGTGGATGGGCAGTGGTTTTATCCCCATGGCCCCAGAAAACCCAACCAGTCATTTTGGGAGGGTTTCCTCAGAGACCGCTCCAGGGTTCCTCCATCAGACAGGGGATGGAGGCTCCGATGTAGGCCAGCATTCTACCAACCAAGGCAGTATGATTGCCATCTCTCCACAGGTCAGTTTTTTCCCTCGGACTGGTTGTTCTCCTGCCGTGACCACCAATCATCATTACCATTGCTGCTGCTGCTGCCAGTCCTGCTAGTCCTGCTGCTCTTTTCCATCAAGTCACCTGTGCATCATGGCCATCTCCGCCTTGCCTTTTTCATCTTCCCCAACACTTTTCATCATCTCTGTCTTCTCGGTTGAGGGAAGGGCCTGGTTTAGGTGACTTTACAAAATGCAATAATGTACTCAAAGAAAATGGGTGTAAACTTATTTGGGGTGACAGCTGCAGAATGCTTGTAATGTTGTTGGGAAATATTGCGTGTATTTGAAAACTGTGTTGTGAAGCCACCTGCTAATGGTCTTTCCCTCTGTCATGTGACTGTGTGCCAGCCAGCATCACTCTGAGGATCTCATTGCCATGTTCCTCCATCACTTCCATCTCTTTGTAGGCCGTCACCTTCTTCTTTTACTTCCTGGCTTTGATGGTCATTCTTCAGCGGGTTTGGGGGCACATTCAGTGCATCATTTGTACATAGCAGTGAAGGAAGAGCCAAGTTTCAGGTACTGGTCTGAGAATGCTCTTGTGAATGAGGGTATGTTTGGGGTAGGGGATAGACATTATTACACATTACTGGCAGATGGCTGAGTGTGTAAACAAAGTGTTGCTTGCAGACAGTGACCTTTCTATGACATGCTTTGTTTTTCTTGGCAGTGAAGTAGAGATTGTGAGGCAATTTTCAGGCCCAGATGAACAAAACTGTCTCTGCCATGGAAAGAAAAGTGTGACTAGTCAGACAGTTTTATTGGTTTATGGAATGCTGCAATAACCAAGTTGAAAATAGCTTGTCAGTATATCTAATATTTTAGCATGTAAACAACATGCTTGCAAAGGCATTGGCTGATAGTCAAAGTAGTATGTGCATTGTAAGGATTGTTTTTTTATCTCTAGTTGAACTGTTGGTGTGTTTGTTTTTATTTGGACAAAGAAATTACAATCTGCACCACACACTGCATGTGTTGTTTTCTACAATAGAGGACTCAGTGGTGTAATCTTGGCATGAAATCTATTTTGCCAGTTACACTTCCAGTCTTTGTGTTTTGTAATGCTCTGAGAGTTGTTTTGGATTCTGGCTCCCGTTTAATCCATTTTAATCTGCAGGAAACTCTTGGCAGATGTAACGTCCTGGCTCAAGGACGAGACAAAACACAAGGGCACACGCCACACCACGAGTAAATTTGCAATAATTTATTTAGAGCGCTTAACAATAAACAACAGATCATTACAAAAAACCCTGAATATGTCAATAGTCAGTGGTGTAGGCAAATTTATGGATGCATTGAGTGAATGTAGCAGTGCTAAAATAAATAAAGAAAACAAGTCGCCTACCCAAAACCTAACAAAACCCAGACTCAGGTCTGCCGCTGCCACCAACAGCCCTACGCCCGCTCTACTCCCACAAAGCATGAGAATGGCATTTTAAAGACCCTGAACACCAGGTGTGCTAATCAATTAAACAATGATTGATGAGCAAGCCAATCTGACGGGGACGCCACAAGCTGACGAGGACGCCATGTACTCGTCACAGCAGACATGCACACTGGATCTGACACACTGTTACAATGATTCAGCAAAAACAGTAAAGTAGAGGGGATTTTTACAGAAGGCATAGACATTTTAAAAAATAGAAATGCCAAACAAGCCAGATTTATAGAAAACAGATACAAAGACAGATTAATCAGCATTCAGGTAATTTGCCAAAAAAAACAAGAGGACACAGAGAGGGGAGAAAATGAAATAAGTGGAAAAAAATACAAAGGTACTCAAAGTCTGTTCCCTCCCTCCTTTTCTAGGGTCACCCTCCTTCAGTGGGACCCCAGGACGGGAGAGTGATGGAGCAGATCACTGGGTCAACCTCAGAGCCCAGCCCTGGCGCCCCCTTGTGGCTGGACATGTAGGGTGACAGGGCAGGCAGGCAGGTCAGTCAGGTCATAGCTGACAGAAATGAAACAGGCTGTAACAGGATTTTAAGTCTTCATGACCTTGCATGTGAGGTTGGCTAGCCAGCAAAACTGGATCAACATGCTAAGCAATATGCTTTCAGCCGATACATTCTTGGTCATGTCCTGCAGGACTACTTGAGGAAGCAGTTTACTGGTGGTTTGTTTTTAGTGTGGAGGAGTACTTCATATCTCCTATAGCTAACCATAAACCACCATGCTTAGAAGTTGAAAAAGTTGTTTTGGTATTTGTGAATATGAACGAGTGTTACACATGCAGTAGCTGTGTGTTGTCCTATCTTGTCTTGCTTATAGGGAGCAGTTTTCCATGCAAAGAATCATTCCGTGCTGTGTGTGTGTGTACAGTACCCTCCAGAATGATTGGCATCTTTGGTAAAGTTGACTAAAAACAGGTATAAATAATGTTTTGGTGATTTATTGTAATCTCACAATTAAACCAATGACAACCAACCTTTAAGGGAAGCAAATTTATTCTGAGAAAAAAATTATAAAGATTTTTTTTTAAAATTCTTAACAAAAACACCTTGCCGCCAATTATTGGCACCCCTAGAAAAGCTTATATTCAAAATGTAACAGAAGCATTTTCTATGTATATTTAATTTATTCCCTAAAAATCCCTTGGTTTGTATTCTCCAACTCATAGTTGAATATTACGAGCTGTTTTATTGTCAAAGGGAGGATTAAGAAGGTATTACAAGCAGGGGTGCCAATAATTGTGGGCGACATGCTTTTGTTAAAAATATTTATTTCTTTATGAGATTTTGAAATTTGCTTCCCTTCAAGGTTGGATTTGTCCTCGTTGTTTTCATTGTGAGATTACAATAAATCACCAAATCAATTAATGTGCATGCAAGCTCACATGCTGTGCGTACTGTGCCAGTGCCTCTGCATATATGTGCACATGTCCATCAATGTGATGCGAGTATGGATGTTTCCCTGTGTGCATGCATGTTGACTGGCTCACTCTCTGTGCAGTCTTTAGCCCCAGTGTACCCTGCGCAACCCGGGCCCAGCCTCCCTGTCAGCGGTGACTCCACACGCCTCAGCTTCTCATTCTCCTGGCTGAATGCTCTCTCCAAAAAGGCAAAGCAGTGAGAGCTTTGTGTCAATCAATGCCTCACACTACTATCCACAAAAGGCAAACTATAAATGAATGAAGACCTGTACGTGATGGACTATGCTGATTCCAGCCAGGACATGTTCTGAGGAAGGCTTGTCTGTATCAGATTTTTTTCTGATAAAAGTGCTACAAACAGATTATAATTTTATGTCAATAATGAATTTTCTAATTGACCTTAGAAAAATGACAATGAGTGGAGAGTCACATTTACCATTATTGAGTACAGATTCCCACCTTCCTGGAATTAATTATTTGATTGCTGTGCTCAATATGTCTGTATCTGAGCTATGGCTATTCTATGCCTCAGTTTAGTTGCTTTAGTTTTAGAGACATACAGCCTAGTTTATAATTAATGGTTACCTTGGACACATTTTTCCTCACTCTCATTGATTTTTATAGTAGGCTACAAGATGTTGGAAGTGTGATGTCTTTCAGTGATTGTAGAATAAAGGGCATGAAACTTGTGTTGTTAAAGTTTTATTGTTCTTATGGTATGGTGTTGAGGTTACAATTCAGAGGGGAATTAATCGCTACATTTGTAGGTAATCAATTCTATTTGCTGTGATAAGACACTGCATAAACTCCAACTTTACCACATTTGGAGCACACCAGTTACCTATCTGAGCAGCTTACATAGGATATTAGGCAAATTTAGTGGAGAAGGGAGAGATTGAAAGGAGTTGGATCCAAGGCTAGCCTATCAATATTAACAAAAATGCCAGGGGATCATGCTCTACAACTGAATGATTAATGGCCTGCTGCTAGGATCAGGTGCTGACAATTTCTTTCAATCAAGAATAATGGCACACACTATAAAACACGTATGCAGGGCAGGCTCAGGCATATCACATTCCTGTTGACTTTCTCATCACAGTTACCAAACTTCAGCAAGTAGGTAAATGGTTTTGTACGTTTGCATGTTTTGTAAAAGGTCAATATAGTCTTATTTTTGTATCTGTTAAATGTATAACTCATTATCCTGACTGATCCAAGCCAATTATTACTTCAGTTGCCAGGGCTTGATCAAACTTGTCCACTGTTCATTTTTATCTCCGATCCTAACTTGTTTATAATTTAGGCACCTTAAACTATTTAGGGCTAAGAGATCATTTATTTTGTTAAACATGATAAACGAAGCAAGGAAATGGGGCAGGCTTCAGCAGTTTTAGGTGTTGCTTGTCCGTTTGTTAGGCAACTTAAGGGGGAAATTAAAATCTTAATCACCATCTCGCTTACAGAAATGTCTGGTCGGGGGAAAAAAGTTGCTGTTCCTGCTGCCAAGACCAGCACGACCCGCTCTGCCCGTGCCGGTTTGCAATTCCCTGTTGGTCGAATTGCTCGCTTGCTGCGCAAAGGCAACTATGCAGCGCGCATCGGAAGTGGGGCGTCTGTCTACATGGCTGCTGTAATCGAATACCTGTGCGCTGAAATTTTGGAGTTGGCTGGTAATGCCTGCAAGGATAACAAGAAAAAGAGGATCGGTCCACGTCACATCCAGCTTGCTGTTAGGAACGACGAGGAGCTCAACAGTCTTTTCGGAGGGGTGACCATCTCTGAAGGCGGTGTTCTTCCAAACATCCACGCTCAACTGCTACCCAAGAAGACCATGAGTGTTGACACAAGCAAAGATGTAAATTCCCAAGAGTTTTAGTCATCAACTAAGTCAATTTTAAGCACTTTCTTATCAAATAAAAAATATATTTTACATACTCCTGCCTGAGTGATACATTTTATGAATAATGGGTTGACTTCACATCTCCCCTCATCTCTAACCTGCTGAATCCATGGGGTGTAACACGTGGGCCTAATATGGCACCTCAAGTCAAGACGTGACCTTAAGTGTTTTTTGAAAGTTGTAACCTCTACACCAAACACAAATTCAAAGTGTTCTACAACTTCTGTAACCAACAACTCTGATCACTGATAAAAGTTGGTTTCGTGGCACAACTTATCCCATATGGGTAAGATGAGCCTAGGTGTGGGGTAAATTGCTACACAAAGATTACAAGTAAAATATTTATGTTCTTCAAACAATATTTTAATTTCTACAAACCGTCACGGACACCATAACTGAATTTGCCAAATAGATTCAACTGAAAATTTGCCAGGACCTGTTTAGGCCTGTAACATTATTTTTGTCGCCTGTTTACCTTTGTATGCGCCCATTTAATTCACTTAAAGGCAAGGCATTCTAAGCAATGTTTGGTAACATCACTTATGTCAAACAAAACGGGGCTAGCTTGCTATTCGCTCCCCCCTCCCCTGCAAATTAATCTCCCCTATGGCCTGTTGACAAGGTGCGCCTCTGGCTGGAACAGTTATGTTTTTATGGCCAGGCTGGACCAAGTTGTTTTTGTTGCCGTTTTTGGAGCCTGGGCTGTCCAGAGACAGTGTAATTTAATTTTACAGTGTATTCAGGCTAGAGGCAGATGGTGAGGATGTTACATTTTAGGACATCCTCAGCTGTCAGACATCAGATGAAAAGGCATCAGGACTCAGGAAAACCGCTTTCAAGTTTACGGAATTACACAGTCATGTCTCAGACATCAGATGAAAAGGAGTCAGGTCTCAGGAAAAGCGGAGTCAGACGAAAAGTTCTCAGATGAAAAGTTATCAGAGTCAGGTTTTGTTCGTCTGACTCCGCTTCTTCTGACAGCGGTTTTCCTGAGACCTGACTCCTTTTTATCTGATGTCTGAAACCTGAATCTGATCACTTTTTATCTGAGACCTTTTAGTCTGACTCCGCTTCTCCTGAGACCTGACTCTTTTTCATTTGATGTCTGAAACCTGACTCTGATAACTTTTCATCTGAGAACTTTTCGTCTGACTCCGCTTTTCCTGAGACCTGACTCCTTTTCATCTGATGTCTGAGACATGACTGTGTAATTCCGTAAACTTGACCGCGGTTTTCCTGAGACCTGATGCCTTTTCATCTGTCTGACACCTGAGTCTGACAGCTGAGGATGTCCTAAAATGTACACCGAGTGTTTGCTGTGGGCTTATGTGACAAAACATGTTTTAGCTTAGAAACCGCGTAACATCTTAAAATAAGTCTGATTCATTCTCTTTAGCTTTTAGTAACACTAAGGAACCATATAGAATGAGATCACAAAATCAGGGCAAACTTAAAGATCTTGCAATGCAATAGGCCTACTAGTTAGCTGGCTCAACCTACCCCAGCCATGGTGGCTCTGGCTCATCTTACCCTATAAACACCATTTTAAAAGAAAATGCTTCTCACAAGCTATTCATTATTAGTTTAGCCCTCACATGAAAGGGCATCAATTTAGGTGTTATGCATTTGAATGTCCTATTCACGTTTTCTCTAAATCACCCTAACTCTGGACAGGAATGGAATCCACTTGCAGAGCAAAAAAAATCATATTTGTAACCACATTTGCCATAGGCTACTGCTGTACCTTTCAACATATTGTAAAGAATGATTCCCTCTTCCTTAAAATGCTGTCACATGATGTTTGTTTACGGTTTCTTAGAAAAATCTTATATATACCTATGCTCATCTTATATGCTCAACTTACCCTGTTCTCCCCTAAAGTGTGGTGACCACTAATGTGACTGACCAGGACATTTTGGTAAGGTGCAGGTCTTGCTCTGATGGCATACAGTTATACGATTGGGGTGTTATGTTGCTGTAGCCTATGGCTGTTATATGCCCTGGGGATCTTAAGGTAGCCTACATGGCATTGGAGTTGAACCTTTTTCACCTTTGGGCGCATCGGCAGTGCGCAAAAAAACGCTTACTGCCAATATGACAACTGTCAACATAAAGGTGCACCTCATTGCAAAAACCGTGTCCTGATCCTATAAGAGGCTTCACATTGTAGCGATGCCCTATGAAACTCATTATTGTCAATGGCTTTTGCGCATAAGAACTGGTCTGCAGCTTTTTGCCGTTTAGCCGCTCTTGCGCGTGCCGCGTCAAAGTTGAACCATGTTGAACTTTGACCGCGGCACGCTGTAAAGTAGGCTAGGTCTTTTGCGCTGAGCCCGTGGTGGCAACAACAAAAATCTTTGGGACATTACCTCAACCAAGAGCAACCTAGCAGCGAGCGCGGCACATGCCGGGTATGTGATCGAACCCCCCTTTATTAAAGCTGTCTGCTGAAACCCCCCTGTAGCTATAGCCTGGTGTATTTAATACAAAGGCCTACCCCTTGAGATGTTAGTAGCAACAAAGAAATTTATCAGTAGTAGGCCTATATGCATCAATGCATATTTTGTTTTTAAACAGCCTATCCACAGCCTACATGGACAATTGGTTAGATGACAATATAAAGCTGTCAGGTGAGTAGCACATACATACAATAAGTAGTCTAGTTATTCAAACAGATATACATATAGCTATAAAAAAAATGATGGCTGAGTTTAAAGAGTAGACGTCATCCAGTTGCGCCGGAAAGGGTGGAAACGAAAGGTTCATCAAGCTGAGTTGAGTTGGCTGTCTCGTCCGTGTGCCTGGCCGTGACTGTCTCAGCGAATTGTTGTGGGCAAGTCGAGGAGACGGGAGAAGAAGAGGGAGTTAAGTGTCGGTCATACGAATATTACAAACGGATTTTTTTCTGTATTACCAGAAACTAATTTCGACGTCTTTTCATTTATTCGACGCCATGGACACAGCCAATCAAGGTAAATGAACCACGCGACAGCTGTCATGTCTGATACATTGTTATCAGTTATTCAGTGTATGCGGGGATGGCCGTGCACTAACGTTCCTTGGTGCATACCACGGCTGCAAAATGGGCCCTGCCTTCTAGTTTCTTCAAGAACCCCAGTAGGAGAAGGAAAAGTCAAAGGAGATTAAATTAATTTGGATCCGAATAAAACGAAACAAAATAATGCATGTAAATCCTTATGGTGAATGGGAAACGAATACATATGTTTTTATTGTCCTAAGGAGCAATCGGTTGGAAGCTAACAGGCTAGCTTACATTAGCAAGACATTTTTAAAATGCAAATGTAATATTTAAACGGTAATTCAGGTGTCTCAGATGAACCAACCATTTGCTAACATAACAGATAACAGAAGAATAGTGTAAAGTCTCTCACGTAAACGAATAAAGACCTAACTTATTGCTAGTAGAAATGGCAGAACATAAACCTGTCACAATTAACATTATGTGAAATGTGATCCCTCAGCTAACGTTAGACAGCCCACGGACTTTAAGACCTCTAAAACCGTCCCAGTATAACTTACTAGAATCTATAATCTCTTGGAGCTGTGATTCTTTACCAAAGGCATAGCTCGTCATGTTTATAAATATGGCAAACATGTTTTTAACTCATCTTGAAAAGGATGTTACCTCAGCATGGTTGCGCAATACCATTCGTTACCAACAAGCTAAAATAATTATCACTTTTTTAGAAAGGCCTTCCTTGGCAGTGTATTAGCAAGGATTCCTCCATAGTGATAAGATGTGTAGTTGGTTTATTTAACAGTCACTTACCTAGCGAGTTCGGTAAACTATTGCACTTTGACGCGCCTAATGTTGCTCTTGTGAAGAATGTATTTGATCATCAACTGGTTTTTGGGTTGAGTACCCAGTTGTTAATTAGGAATAACGTGTTGTATTGTTGTTAGCTCTTTTCACTGGCGTGAGGTTACCATAGACTGTAAAAAATAACTTGTTGGCAAATATGTGCGACTTGATTCCCATTGTTATCCACATCAGTAGCTGTACACTATGTCAGTGTTTTTCAACCTTTTTTGTGCCACGGCACACTTTTGACACTTAAAATGTCCCACGGCACACTAACATCCTGTGTGAAGAAAAAATAAACATACCATAGCCTAAAATTTAAAATAATACACAGATATGACCTTATTATGGCTTCTATGCAAGACCTGCTCAATAAAACAAGCGCCCTCTGTATCATTTGTAGGTGAATATATCTAATTTAATTGTTGTTATGAACTGGATATGTGATGATTCTGTGAATACTGGATATGAGGCCCCCGTTGCACAATGCCTGCATACCACAAATAGTGCAATCATACAATCAATAAGAGCATGTGGTTATAAATTCTTTCATGCAACAGTTGCTTTTCTGGACCAGTGAGTGACATTTGGGTAATTTTCTGCGGCACACCTGATGATCTCTCTCGGCACACTAGTGTGCCCCGGCACAGTGGTTGAAAAACACTGCACTATGTTACACTAACTCCTCTCACTTAGCCTACAATAGGTCAGTGTTGCATTGAGCTCAGCAGCCAGACCATGGCTGTGCCATAAGTGAACTAGATACCCTCTAAATGCTTTAAGCACTTTTATTTATTTTTCTTCCCTTTGTAATTAAAAGCCAGTCAGTGTTTTTAATAATACAAATAATAATAATAATAATACTTTTTGTCTTTTTCAGTTTCACTGTCCCTCTATTGTTTTTCAAGCATAACAGAAATGAACAAGCACATTTCTTGCATATATGTGCAATGTGTTTGGATGTAGGCTACTGTAATGCAGGTCAGAAGCCCTCCCTTATGGTCTCTGTTTTCATGGTCAATGGTTACAGACATCAATCTGAACTCCCCTAACAAAGGCCTGGGCACAAACAACCTCTCGGATGTCCCTGTTGAAGGAGCAGTAGGAAACGCTGAAAGACCGCTGCCTCCCAGCCTGACGGAGGAAGAGGCGGAGGAATTGCGCACAGAGCTCACCAAGGTAGGTAATGCCATAACTACGGATCCACCAAGGTTTGCTCAGCCCCACTATAAACAGAAGTTGAGGAAATTATGCAATTAAGACATTGTAAAATTGGACTTATTTTTTGAAGAAAGCACAGTCACCATGATGGTCGCCATGCCTCACAATGAACTGCTAATATTCCGATTCACTCTGATCTCATCAATTGACAATTTTGCTTGTCTGTAAGGATGGGTTAAACTGGCCTAGATTAATGACAAGGATACAACATGCATATCAAACACATTTCCATTTATGGCCATTTAACTGCAATAATCCATTTTAGTATTAATGTTATGAAAAATATTGATGTTCAGTTCTGCTTTCATTTTAGTTAGCTCAGGTTCTGGTTTCAATGTATCAGTGTGCATTCGATTCTCTGTTCTGCTAGGTGGAAGAGGAGATTAACACTCTGCGGCAGGTGCTCTCGGCCAAAGAGAAGCACGCCACCGAGCTAAAGCGGAAGCTGGGCCTCAGTCCCCTCACCGAGTTCAAACAGAACCTCACCAAAGGCTGGCAGGACGTCCAGACCTCAAATGCGTGAGTAAAAGCTTATAGAAGGGTCAAGCCACTTCACTTTAGAGGAAGTGATGTGTTCCCGTAGTTATGTTGCTCAGCAAATGTTAGGCTGACCGTACAGAACGACTGGTGTCATGACCACTCAGGGTCGTTACGTCATTGTTAAGCTTCAATTCACTCTGCTTAGCTGCTGCTTGCCAGCCCCTTTTATGGCTGTTATTTGTGCGTGCTGCCTTATGACACAGGAAAATGCTTGTATTTCCTATCCAAACAAGCCCCCCTGCTACTGTCCATGTGTCTCATTTGTGTCCATCCCTTATAGAAATCTGTCATTTTATTGTGCCACGGCATGTCCGAGGTTATTTATTTGAAGCCATTAGGGGTTATGGGGGGTTGTGTGTGGCTATTATTTCACCTGCTGAATGAGGGCAGATCCACTTGTAAGGAGCAGAGCTCAAAAGTCTCCATGTCAGCGCTAGTCATGTGAGTTTGGCCACTTGGCTCTCGCCACCGCAGTAAATCCGTCAGACCTCCCCACAAACTAGTGTAAAACCACCTCCTGTCTGCACGGCCTGCTTCCCCTGTGGTGTAGCGCAGCGCAGTGTGTGAACTTGCCTTTTCCGCCTTTTCCCCCCTTCTAGCTATGTGAGAACGGCAGGACGACTGAGCGAGTGGAATGAGAAAGTTATTGGTTCTGATCTGTGAGTCTGACTGCATGAGGAGTTCGCTGTGCCCTTTTTGCCTTGTGTGTCTCCCTATCTGTTCATCGCCAGGCCCCAGCAGAACTTTCAGACCCTCAAACTCTCATAGAAAACCTGCTTAATACTTTGTTATGAATATATCTCCATCAAACAACTATGTACACATTCAAACAGTACTAATGCATTACTCCAGCAGATATACATGCCTTTCAGGGCAGTGCCCTACACACACACACATTTGGCTATACATGAATGCATGTATGACTGCAGAGTTCATGGATATCTGTACAGGGATCTCTAGTCACATGCATAGTAGTGTGATGTTGTTATGTGTTGTATGCCTTGAATTAATGTCTGCTGTCTAGCCTGCCGTGTGGTGTTGGTACTAATCCTCTGTCTGCTGGACAGGAGCGTTTGTCTTGGCGTGATGTGGTGTTCTGAAACATCTTTGTGCAGTGGTTGAGGGAAACACTCATCATTTTTTGCCTCTCACACTCTCTCTCTGATTGGCAGTGTCTGTTCTCGGCTCTGGGTAGGGAAAATGCACATTACACAGATAGTTTCTTGTGGTGGCTGTGGTAGGAGGTTATGAAACATGCCCCAGTTCTGCAGAACAAAAGCTTGGTGTTCTTATGCTCTTGGACTTTGTTTGTTTGTTTGTTTGTTTCTCTCTCTCTCTCTCTCTCTCTCACTCATTCTTCTTTCCTTCTTTCAGTCTCTGTCTACAGTATATCTTCCTGTCTTCTGTCTCTTGCCATCTCACTGGTTCCTTTCATACAGTCAGTTTTGTGACCATTTAAATTTTTTTCAATGCTGTTGTTCCTCAGAATCTAAACTTTCCAGTTTCAGTCCGCAGACATTAAAGTGGTTGCTGAGTCATTCGTATCTCCGCACCTCTTTGTCTTAATCTAACAGAAAACAACCAGGCATAATGCTCAGAGTGAGCTTCTCATTCTAGGCCCTGACTAATGGCAGGAGAGCTGATTAAATCGTTATTTCCAACCACAAACAACAGAGTTCTATTAACAGATATTAGCTTTTCTCTTCCTGTTGCACCTCAGCTACTGGAATTTACCAGGTGGCTGACTAGACTCAAAACTGGCTGGACAGGGTTTTTAATCGTGACCCTATGAGAGATCTTACACCTGCTTCTCAGCACACATACACTCACTCTCTCACTCTCTCTATCTCTCTATCGCTCTCTCTCATACATACACACACACACACACACACACACACACACTCTCTCTCTCAATGAGTCTCTCTCTCCCATTTCTCTGTCTTTTTCTTTCTCTCTCTCTCTCTCTCTCCTTGCCATGGCAGCCAGCCCTCTGACACCGCCTGGCCCCTGGCTGGCTGGAGTCCACCCATGGAATGAGCATGTAGGATGTACAGTAGAATGCTGGTGCTGTGCTCTTGTGTGTGTGTGTGGAGTCACATGATTGCTCCCAAGAAAGGTTTGGATTGTACAGTGGGGTGGCACTGGAGCTGGTCTGGACATAATGAGTATGTGCCAAGCACACACGAACAACGAGCCTCAAGTCAATATCTCAAAGCACATATGAAGGCATCACAGTAACTCCAGGTGGTTTTTTTCAAAAGCCAGCTAAGCCCTTTAGTGGCTTTTTGTGTAGCCTGTTAGGAAATAGTCGCAGCAACAGTGTTGAACCTGAAGGTCACCCAGAGGTGAATCCAGGTTTTTGTCATATTATATCCCCTCCTCCCCACCTCACCTAATAACCTGTATTAAGTCAAGCCTCCGCACAGTGCACAGGCTAGAGCTGACTGTTCCGTCCCAGTCATCAGAAAGGCTCCTCTGCCCTCTGAGGGAGGCTGCTGCTGACCACGGGACATTAACGCATATGCTGCTGGTGGTGTGGCTGTTTCATAATCCTTTTGATTTACTGGATTCCTAAACGTGTGTCTGCTAAATGCACACTATCTTTTTGAGTTTATGGACGTTACATCACTACCCAGCCAGCAGCATATACTGTATGTGCTTATGTAGGCTACATGCACACAGCATATACATGCTCCATTAACAAAGTGCCTCTGCAAAGTCTGTGCTCTTTCTTCTTTGGTGGAAATCCCAGTTATGGCTAAACTTGAATTAAGATGCATCCACCAGCACTGTCTGTCTTTTTATTATTTTTAAGTATACTATATACGCAGGCCTGTTAGTCTAATGTGTGTGTGCTTTTATTTGTTTTATTATTGTTGATGCATGTGTCTAATTCACTAATGGTGTTGCCCCCCATGTCGGAGCAAATGTTTGAATTCTCACCCTGTCTGCTTGTAGATATCTTTCAGCGACATCAACTCTGGATGACATTGCCCAGTCTGAAGCGTGAGTTGTTATATTCCTCCATGTATTTTGTTTATGTTTATTTGGCCCAAGTCTGTTGATTCTAGTTTTCTCATCCTTGAGTAACATGTAGCCTAGTTGTAATTAGGGATGTAACGATTACTGATATAATGGTAAACTGCGATAAAAATGTTGACGATAATAATTACCGTTTTCATTTCAAATATCATGATTATCACTGTTGATTACCGCGGTGTGGAAACCGTGTTTTTAATCCTTCCCAGCTTCATCCGAGCCTGCTTTTGACATACAGTAGGCCTGGTACAATGGAACAAAACAGGTACCCTACTGATTCTGTTGTCTAATTGATGGTTTTACAATTCGGATTAGGCTACACCTGATTTTGAAAGGCGGAACTTTTTAACCGCAAAATGTGCACTGTATCATGTACTGTAGCCCCTCTGCATCTTTTTATGTTCGTGTCCACATTAAATCCATTCCACTCACGTTATCAGGAGAATACAGTAGCCTAAAGTTTTATTTTGAACGCTTACTTTGGTCTCACTCATTGCATCCAAATAACAGAAATAGCAAACTCCAAGTTATGGTAGGGTAAGTTAAGCTATAAGCACATAGCCAATTAAACATGAAGAAAAAAGTGAACAGGACACTTTTTGAAACTATTTCAGCTTGTGTAGGTCTATCAGTGCTTTCTGAACTGTTACGGCCGGCTCGTTTACTGACCGCAACATAAGGGAAACGGACAACAAAGTTCCAATTTATAATTTATTAAGATTAAGCAACAATAATAATACCAAACATGATGGGTGTGTTCGAAACGGGTAAAGTTGCTGCCTTTTAAGATATCTAACTGGGGAGCAAGGCAGCAAGTGCGGTTCGAAACCGAAAAAACAAATTGTGCTGCCTTTTAAGATATCTTAGAATTCCCAAATAACGGTCATTTTTGGAGGTAGCATCGATGCACACTTCATGCTCCCTCCTACCCATAATCCCTTGCGGCAACGTCTGAAACAGCTGTGAAATGTAAACAAACATGGCGGATGACATCGGTAATGGCTGCTGAATCTGTTTAAAATGTCATTTGTGTGACCTTATTTTGCTTAGATTTGTAGATAAGAGATGAAAAATAAACAACTTACTATCTGATTATGCCATTGTTGTAACCATTAATAGCGTCTGGTCTGATATATCTGCCGGCCGTAAAACTAATTCATACCGTTAGTCTGCTAGCTTACGTAAGCTAATTTAGTTTAACGTCAGGCCTTTGCTAACGTCATACCGTAGTGTTAACCAAAGATTCTAGAGTGCTACGCTCATTTTTTAAAGATGCATTTAATCCAAAGTCATGTCTAGTGAGACAGCTCTCTATGTAGGGAGGGAGGCAGTAGGCAGCTGTCTCCCATTTCGAAACCAAACATGATGTGTCTAGGGGGAAGATGAGTGTTGGCGTGCATGTATGTATGAATGCAATGTCAGCATCAGTATGTAAGATGACTAAATGGTAGACAAAAGAAGACAGAAAGATTAGAGAGAGAGGAGAGAAAGAGTAAAGTGCCAGTGCAGAGAGAAAGTCAAAATGGTGCCTGCAAGAGAGAAGAAAAGTGCCTAAAGGGGAGGAGAGGAGAACTCCTTATATAACCACACCCTGATGCAGGTGTACACAATCCCTAATTGACCTAACCAGGCCCTACCTGCCCGTGCACTGACAAGGAGAGGCCTGATGGGGCACAGGGGGTCGTAACACCTCCCTCCCTAAAAAGAGGTTTGCCATAGGAAAACCTCAGCTACCAGTATGGAAACAAAAAAACTACAGAAGACCTCCTGTGGTCCATTCTTAATCCCGACCCTCTAAACTCACCATCCTGGGCCCTTAGACAGCGAGAGGAGAGAGACAGAAAACACAGTGGCTAAGACTAAAGAAAACATAATTACAAACCCAATGCAATTTATAAACCCCACCCAACATGGAAGATAAACCTTGAAATCAAAAGTAGAACAATCTGAATCATGAACATTAGTTCATTGCAGGGTGAGCGATCACACATACTTTCAAGCATTTTACTCAGAATGACCAAATGGTCATGCATGCGACGTCTCGACACACAAGACCTGTCCTGTCCCCAAGTAGGTTCAATAGATGAACACAAACACAAACCAATTCCCTCACTCAGATCACCACATTCCCACAAATCGAAAATGCAAAGGTGATTACTGGGTGGTACCGACCCACTATCACCACAATGCTGGGCCAAGGAGGAAAAAGGCACATTAGGGAAGAGTGATGGGAATGGCTTCACTAAAGGATCAAACTCAGACACAATACAGCTAGTCACTGGTGCCCTCAGTGCAAGTGACACTAACTGGAATTTTTCTGTAATTTCAAAAAGGGTTTCTGTTACACTAGTCGCACAAGCAATTTTTTCAACACACCCCACAAAATCAGATACACTCACTGTGACACTATTCACCTGGCCCGCAGGTGAATCCAACAAATCATCTACTTGAGTCACAGCAGCATTAATAATGTTATCCAAATGCCCAAAATCAGAGTTCTCACAAGGGGTCAACTTTTCTGCGATAGAGTCTACACAACCGAGAGCATCCCCTTGGGGTCTCTGCACACTCTCAATCTCTGGTTGCAACTCAGTCACTGCAGGTGGCGACACCATGGCAGTACTTCCCCACACATTACATCCAGCTAAATCATTTCCCATTAGTAGGGACACACCTGGCACTGGAAGAGATGGGCACACACCAATAGCCACACTACCAGTGACCATCTTGGAGGTCAGTTGAATGTGGTGAAGCGGCAGTTTAGCAAAACTCTCAAACCCTTTTACCAAAACATGTCCTGTCACCGTCTGATCAGATAGGGGTAGAACACCCTCCAACAACAGAGGCTGAGCAGCCCCTGTGTCCCTGAGGGTGCGGACAGACACCCCATCTTTCTGACCCAGCAGCAACACAACTCCCTCTGAAATAAAAGGTTCATACACAGAATGACTGCTATCAACAATACTATGAGATGGCCCAATAGCAAGAGGTGTTACCACGCCAAGAGAATTGGGCCTTCTTCCTTTCTTTTGAAGGACCAAACAGTCTGCGACTTTGTGGCCAGGTTTCCTACAGTAAAAACACACAACCTCACTCTTAGCAGGGGATTGACAGCGACTACCTGGAGGAGATGACCTTGAGGAGCTCGAATCCTGAGACCCACGCCTCAATCTGCCCCCAGGCATAGTCTTTAACCTACCCTGGTTGTTACGCCATTGCGGATTGCAAGTCTGCCTATGGGTAAGGGTGTATTCATCGGCTAGAACCGCAGCATCCTCCAATTTCTGGACATGCCGTTCATTTAGGTACACTGCCACAGATTCAGGGAGGCAACTTTTAAAATCTTCTAATAGAAGCAGCTGTTTAAGATCTTCCTTGGTTTCTGCCTTTTGAGCAGCACACCATCGATCAAACATACCCTCTTTCTCCCTGGCAAACTCTACAAAGGTCTGCTGGTCCAGCTTCGTACAGCTCCTGAAGCGTTGCCGATACGCTTCAGGGACCAGCTCATAAGCCCGCAAGATTGTGGCTTTGACCACGTCATATTGGCTACCCTGTTCGAGGCTAAGTGCTGTATACACCTCTTTGGTCTTCCCAGTTAAAACACACTGCAACAGCAGCGGCCACACTTCTTTGGGCCACTTCAGTGTAATGGCTACCCTCTCAAAATGTGCAAAATACTTGTCCACGTGCTTTTCAGAAAAGGGTGGCACTAGACGGATGTTTCGGCCTACATCAAAACCAAGCTGTATTGGAACTAAAGGAGTGGGCGCAGGGACAGAAGGAGAGCTAGGCGAAGAACCATCCCCTTGAGCAGCCAATTCAATTTCAAGCTTTTTAAGAGTGAACGCGTGTTCTTCACGTTCGCGAGCAAGTTCGTGTTCACGAATTTCACGCTCACGCTGGTGTTCACGCTCATGTTCCTCTAGCTCTATCCGTTTCAACTCTACTTGTTGCTCAAGCCGGCGGAGTTCAATTTCCTTTTCTATCTCCTTTTCCCTTAATCTAGCATCATGCTCAGCCCTCAGCTTCTCTAAGTCCAGCTGCAAAGGTTTATCTGGTGAAGCTGTACCTTCCCCAAGTACACCTTTCTGAGTCAGTTGGTTCTTAACAGCAATAAATAACGTCTCCTTTAGCTTCTTTTCATGAGCAGTTATAATCAACTCATAATGTTCTGCCACTTGCCAAAGTTGCTCTTTAGTGAGATTTTCTAGCAATTCTGCAGATGGGCCAGCGATAAATTCCTCAGATGAAGTCATGATTAGAGGTAGGTAAAAATGTCACTAATTCACAACACAAGATAACCTCCACTCTCAACAAACACTAAATTGTGAAAACACCATTAAATATAGCACAAGGTAGCTAGTCTTACTTTTAAGATAGCAAACAACAAAAACGAGGTACAAAAATATCCCAATACTCTCTCTACAGAACAAAGCACAATCACAAAATTGAGATTACACACAAGCAAATCATTAACAGGAAATTGGACAAGAATGAACACACAATCTGATTCGAATCACGTAGTCCCACACAAAAACGCAGTTCAATGATTACTTAAAAGGCATGCAATCTTACTACCAAAGCGGCACTACAAATTACGACGAATGACTCACTACGCGAGCTCTAAGTCATCAGTCATTCATAATTTCCTGAAAGTTCATTCAAGCACGACGTCTCCCCATCTCAAACAAACATGTAACTAGCTAAGAATGCAAACTTTCTCAGTGATCTTTCTAGAACAAATCACGTAGCATTGTGTAGGCTACTCTTAACGGGCTAGTTAACACAAACATTAAACACTGATGCAAAACAACGAACGCCAACAATTACGTTAAATGCACTTACCCAAACTCACAAAAACAGTCCAAAATAACGTCACAGTAATCCAGGTGAAAATCGCCACATCAGTCACAAATATCTTGCTGTAACATCCTTGATTAAACAGTCCTCTGGTGACCTGAATATCACACCAAACAACTAACTCCACCTGGCTAGTCTTCAGGGGCCTGCCAGCCTCGGGGCGACTGAATAACGCATGAACCTCGTCACAAAATGATCGAAAAATTGCGCGAGAAGCGTGCCCCCAACAGGAATGCAAGATTCCCAACTAGGATTACCCCCAAAATAAAAATTACATTTACAAAAACCCCAAATAAACAAAAAGTGCACCGGTGGAAGGGCACAGCCCAGCTGGAGCACTCTTCCTAGCCAGAGTCTGTTAATTAACCAATTAAGCCAAAGAGCTTCTCACCTGGATCTCCACGAGTCTATGGTCCTGTTTTTACTTGTTTGTTTGTTATCCCGGACGAGCCCCCAATTATGTTACGGCCGGCTCGTTTACTGACCGCAACATAAAGGGAAACGGACAACAAAGTTCCAATTTATAATTTATTAAGATTAAGCAACAATAGTAATACCAAACATGATGTGTCTAGGGGGAAGATGAGTGTTGGCGTGCATGTATGTATGAATGCAATGTCAGCATTAGTATGTAAGATGACTAAATGGTAGACAAAAGAAGACAGAAAGATTAGAGAGAGGAGAGAAAGAGTAAAGTGCCAGTGCAGAGAGAAAGTCAAAATGGTGCCTGCAAGAGAGAAGAAAAGTGCCTAAAGGGGAGGAGAGGAGAACTCCTTATATAACCACACCCTGATGCAGGTGTACACAATCCCTAATTGACCTAACCAGGCCCTACCTGCCCGTGCACTGACAAGGAGAGGCCTGAAGGGGCACAGGGGGTCGTAACAGAACATATTGAACACACTTTTAGAAATACCGTGATAATTTTGGTCACTATAACCGTGAGGTTAAATTTTCATACTGTTACATCCCTAGTTGTAATGATCCAGTATCTGTGCAAGGTTATTTCAGCGTGACATTAGGTTTTGACATTATGCTGATGTCTTTAGATGCTTATCTCTCTAACCTGATTGGTAGTGTTGTTGCCATTGTGTGGAGTTACAGGGGCTTGTGGCAGTTTTTTATGTATGATGTGTGTGATTGTGCTTGGATGCTCTTGTATCTGGTAAACAAGTGTAAATGTTCTGGGTGAGTTGGCTGAGGAGTGTGGTGTTTGAAAGGAATTAGTCCAATCCAGTGAATATGTTTTTCCAGATGTGTGTCAGCAGACAAACCAACGTGTGTGTGTGTGTGTGTGTGTGTGTGTGTGTGTGTGTGTGTGTGTGTGTGTGTGTGTGTGTGTGTGTGTGTGTGTGTGTGTGTGTGTGTGTGTGTGTGTGTGTGTGTGTGGTATGTATATGTGTGTTCTTTTCAATTTCAGTACTGCTGTCATTCCAACTATAGCACTGCATCGGTTGGCCAAGTTCACATTCCTTGAGGGCTTAATCTGAAGTTTTTAGCTGAGCTGCTTGCTGTGTGTGTGTGTGTGTGTTTTGGAAATCTAGTCAGACTACTGAGTGCTCTCACCACTCCCACCACTTCCATCATTTGATCTCTGTGTCAGTGTGCTCAGTTGATCACTCAGTTTACTGTTTGGCCCATCACACCCCAGTTAATAGTTAAATTTGTCTCCAGCTACTGGTCTGTAACAGTTGCTGTCCATTCCTTTTATTTACAGATGAGTATCTCTTGGAGAACTGGTGGAGTTTTCCCTGACAGTGTGCTACTGGCCCATGCTGGGCTTGGCTCTAGCAGATAAACATGTCCACCACACCTAGGTGTACTCAAAGAGCCTACATCCTATTCTGTAAAGTGGAAAGTCCTGTGGAGCAAATGAAACGGGCACATGTGACTCCATTCTTTTAGAAATGGGTCATTCCCTCTCTCTCTCTCTTCATCGCTGGGTAGCCACCACACACACACACACACACACACACACACACACACACACACACTATGGTGTGGCTCTTTCATGTGTTTTAAGCTTTTTCGGAGTGATGCCCATGGAAATGAACAGATGACTGCCCCTGAATTCGTGTCCAAGGACCTTGTGTTAACTTTTTTTATTTCCTTCACTTTCTCTCTCTCTCTCTCTCTCTCTCTCTCTCTCTCTCTCTCTCTCTCTCTCTCTCTCTCTCTCTCTTTGTTTAAGTGAGCCATTGTGTATGTGGCATGATCAACTGCTGATAAATAGTCTCTCTCTCTCTCTCTCTCTCTCTCTACCTGTCTCTCTCCACAGATATAAAAAGACTCAGGAAACCCTGTCTCAGGCAGGTCAGAAGACCTCTCTTGCCTTCTCCACCATGGGCACCGCCATCAGCAGGAAACTGGGTGACATGAGGTATCAAAAAACTGCAGGAAGAGACCGGACTTCCTGTCTGACCTAGACAAACACCTTTCCTGTCCAAACACTCTTTGTGCCATACACCAACCAGCAAAGCTTCTTATGTATACATTTAGTTATCAGGAACTGTAGACGGAGGGACTCGGAGGGACTGCTATGACCTTGGAATGACAAGTGTCTTGTTTTACCCATTGAACTTGTTCCTCTCTATGCCACTAACTTACAAAATGACTGTGTAAAGAAATATCGCATTCTTTTTAGCTATATTTATTGCCTGAATGACCCTTAGTGTAGTGTGTAGTGTTCAGCCATGCTCAGCAGGCTGTCACGTAAGGATATATATATTTTTAATTATATGATGGGCTTTGTTGGTTGGAAAGCACTGGCTTCTAGACTCTTCTAGAATGTTTGCTCATCAGTCTGCCCTCCTTTCCCCTCCCTCTCCCGCTTCCTCCTGCATGCCCAGTCTCATGCTAGCACGTCCTCCTCTCCCTCCATGTTAACTGTCCATTTATCCATATGATGGGAATTACATCCACACACAGGGCTCTTTTTACAAAGGCACATTAGGTTCATGTTATGGGCTGAGGTGTGATTTAATTCATTGATGTTGACACTGGGTCTCCTCCCCCAATACAAAAATAGCAACCCACATAGACTACTTGACCTGGAGATGAGAATCCCTTTGAATACAAATTGTGTGCTCCATTCTACATTAAAAAATTGTTGAAGAGGCCCAGAAATGTATTAAATAAATTATATATATTGTCCAGTCACACTGTGCAATTCATGCAGTTAATAATTTAATAATAAATTCCATTCTGTTCCTAGACATGATGGAATAACATACTGATAACATTGCTTATTTACATCAGAGCATTTGAAAACCACCACCATTTAAACATAAGAATCACATACATTGCCTTGTTTCATGGTAGTATTTTGAAAATAATGGAATTGTTTTAATGTATTTGTACATGTTGGTTCTATTTAATTTCTTCTGACCGCCAGAGGTGGTGCTTTCAGCACCTGGATGTCCATCACATACGCATGTAGGTCGAGTGTTTGTACCAACAAAGTCACCTGTGACCAGGGTGACGTATGACGCGACGTCATGCACTTAAGGTGCTTTCACCCCGGAAGTGACCTTTTGTCATTTTCTCGTATGGACGTAGGTGTTTCGAGTCAATCGCTAGGAGTCTTGTAACCCTTATGGATTGGAGCTGCGTTTTCGCCCTCTTAAGACTGCGATTGCTGTACATTTCATCAAGGTAAGTGCTTGGGTTTCTAATTTGTTGGCGCGTCCACGAGTGGTTTCGCTCTAGGTTGACATCGAAGGAAATTTGCCCTCTTGTTAACTGTTAGCTGGCTTAGCCTAGGATATCGGTGGCCTCGCCGGCATTCCTAGGAGCCTCCGACCAGATTTTCGCAGGCTACTAGCCTACGAAAATCTAGGCTACTATCTGAACTTTGTATTGAACTCGAGACGGGGTTCAGTTATTTCATTTGGCTAACGTTATCCCAGCATTATTGCTGATCTTCTGTGCTTTGAATGACACTAGGTGTCTTGTATTTTGTGTTGGTTTAAATATAACTTAGCGATTGTGGATAGCGGTAACTCGCTTTCATTCTTCAAGTCAGCTTTGGGTTCCTTAATAGACAGCGTTTGTTGGCTGTTTGATTAAAATTTGATTAAAAGCACTAACATCAGACCCCTGGTTGCTGGACACCCTATCAGAGGGCTACAGCATTCAGTTCAAACGCCGACCACCAAGGTTCACAGGGGTCAAGATGACAACGGTAAGGGACGAGGCCAAGGCACGGGCACAAGGAGGTCAGGGCCCTTCTAGACAAAGGAGCAATAGAGCCCGTAGAGCCATGTTCACTGAACAGTGGCTTCTACTCCACGTATTTCATAATCCCAAAAAAAGGGGGTGGACTTCGCCCCATATTGGATCTCAGGTCATTAAACAAATACCTCAAGACCTTAAAATGTCATATGTTGCGCACAGCAGATGTCCTCCAGACCATCGGGAAAGACGTCTGGTTCACGAAAATCGATCTCAAGGATGCCTATTTTCACATACCAATTGCACCACATCACCAGCAGTTCCTGCGCTTTGCGTTCAAGGGAAGGGCCTACCAGTTCAGGGTCCTCCCCTTTGGAATATCACTGGTCCCTCGGATTTTCACAAGATTCGTGGCAGCAGCACTGGCACCACTACAGAAAACAGGTATGCTCATCCTCTCGTACCTGGACGATTGGTTGGTAGTGTCTCAGACGGAGTCAGAATCACTCCGGGACCTAGCTCGGTTGATATCTCACTCAGGCAGGTTAGGACTCAAGATAAATCTCGAAGAGTACGTTGACACCCAGTCAGCGTATAGTGTTCATTGGTATCCAGTTGGATTCTCGCAGGAGACAGGCAACCCCATATCCCCAGCGGGTGAACGACATCCTCAGTCGGGTAGGACAGTTCAGGAGAGGACAAGTGCGAACCTTCAGTTCCTTCCAGGTACTACTGGGCACACTCACGGCAGCTGCTGCCGTTGTCCCCCTAGTTGAGACCACTCCAGATGTGGATCAACAGACTGGGGTTGGATCCAAGAGCCGACAGGCACAAGCTGGTGAGAGTCACTACCAGGTGTATTCAGTGCATGCGACCGTGGAAGAGCCGAACATACTTGACTAAGGGGGTTCCCCTTGGTGGCATACCCTCTCACAGGGAGGTCGTAACGACCGACGCTTCTTTGACAGGTTGGGGTGCTGTTTGGCAGTGCAGGGCTGTTCGCGGCTCGTGGGACCCCCAACAGCAGCGCCGACACACAAATGTGCCCTCAGGCACTTCTTTCCTGTGCTGTCGGGGAGGCATGTGCTTTTGAGGACTGACAACACAGCAGTGGTTTACCTCATAAACCATCAGGGGAGTATGAGGTCTCAGTCATTCAGTCAGTTCGCCAGTTGCTGTCCTGGGCATACCCCCGCTTGCTGAGCCTGAGGGCAATGCACATAGCGGGCATTCGGAACACGCGCCTCCCCATTCGTGCGGACCTCCTCACAACTGGGGGGACTGATCTGGCACCCGAATCCAGCGCGCCTACAGTTATGGGTATGGCCACTGTGGGGCCTGAGCCTCTGCTAGGTGTTTGCGACCCAGCAGTTGTTTATACCATCAACAACTCGCGGGCGGCTTCCACTAATGCGCTCTACGCGAACAGGTGGAAGCTCTTCGTGGAATGATGCCGGGCCCGCGGGGAGGAGCCAACCAGTTGTCCAGTACCGACAATTCTCGGATTCTTGCAGTCTCGTTTTGACGGGGGCCTGGCTGCAGCCACCATCCGGGTTTATGCCGCGGCAATATCTGCCAGCCACAACAAGGTGGATGGCGTCACCGTGGGCTCTCACACACTGGTGACGCGTTTCCTGAGGGGGACACAGCGACTCAGGCCGCCACAGCGGAGCCAGACACCTTCCTGGGACCTACCATTTGTGTTGGAGGCGCTGTGCTGGCACCCATTTGAACCTCTTGAGAACACAGAGGATAAATGGGTATCGTTGAAGACTGCCTTTCTGTTGGCCATGGCATCAGCAAAGAGGGTGGGGGAGTTACACGCTCTATCAATCAGCCGTGAGTGCCTCCGATGGGCCCCGGGAGAAATGGGGGTCACGTTGTGGCCTAACCCATCTTTTTTTACTGAAGACTTTCTCCTCTTCGTTTGTAAATCAACCCCTCCATTTAGCTGCGTTTGATCCTCCAACTGGGTAGGATGGACAGCAGGGAAACACAGCCTTGCTGTGCCCAGTCTGGGCTCTAAGGGCATATATTCAGTCAACCACTGGATTCCGGCGGTCTGAATCACTTTTTGTCTGCCATTCAGGGCCAAGACGGGGCCAGGCATTGTCAAAACAACGACTGTCCAGGTGGATTGTCGAGGTTATCTACAAGGCCTATGACAGCAGGGGCCTACCAATCCCAGCCTCCATCCGCGGCCACTCAACCCAGAGTGTGGCGACATCATGGGCGGGTGGCACTGTCCGACATTTGTGCGGCGGCATCATGGGCATCATCTTGCACATTAGCAAGATTCTACAGAGTAAACGTGGCTGCAAGTAACCTGCTAGTCACCGCTACTCTCTTAAGCCATTAGGTGGTCAAAAAGGTAAATTCTCCTCCTCGTGACCTTGTTGGTATGTGTCATCCAGGTGCTGAAAGCACCGCCTCTGGCGGTCAGAAGAAATGAAATAGAACGATGGTTACGTATGTAACCGCGGTTCTATGAATTTCGGATGACCGCCAGAGCTTGGCAGTCACTCGGAGGGGGGACGAGAAGATTGCCAAGAGGTCACTTCCGGGGTGAAAGCACCTTAAGTGCATGACGTCGCGTCATACGTCACCCCGGTCACAGGTGACTTTGTTGGTACAAACACTCGACCTATATGCGTATGTGATGGACATCCAGGTGCTGAAAGCACCACCTCTGGCGGTCATCCGAAATTCATAGAACCGCGGTTACATACGTAACCATCGTTTTACATACTCAAAGTGATTGTACCATGGGTTGTCACGTGATTCGTCTCAGCTAAATACAGTTTGGGACAATAATGCAGAATAATCCCAAGGAACAAGCTGTTTTGAGCCACAAGTTCAAGGGTTTGAAGAAAGCTTAGTGGAGTAAAAAACAGTGTGTTTGTCAACAAAAAAAATGTCTGCTAAATTTGTCTCCAAATCTCCAGACACAATATCGATGATACTTGTCTGTGTTGGTTCAGAACATGGCTGTCTATCTGATCTTAATATTGACATGACACTGACACTTATTCTTCTCCTGTATGGCTAATAATTCATCTTCATTAAGCTACCCTTAATGACCTCAGCCATGCATCAACTCATTGCACAACCTCCTGCTACTTAAAGAACAGCATTGAGATTGAGATCCTTACCAAACTCAACCATCCACTCCTGTAATATAGCTTACCTCCCCAATATGTCTTTCTCACGCATAACCTGATTGCTTTTGTTTGTATCTTTTGTTTTTGTTAATTGCTGCCCTCCTTTGGCCAACAGAGCTCTACCTTTCTCTCATTCCTTTGGGTAAGACTGATTGATTGGTCCCACTCCACAATTTACCATAAGCAGAGTAATGATAATTAATTTTTCACAATGGAAAATTGAAGGCTCTCAGCCTCCTCCTCCTCTACATCAACTGAGGTTAAGCTCTGTCTATTTTTATTAGAATGCCATTTAGTACTACAGTACCTGCCTTGACCAGCTGCTCTTGCACGTCTTTAATATTTTTGCATAATCTGAGCAATAAACATGATTTTTATTTATCTTTGTGATGATGAAAAATTAATCAATTAAGAAGCCTCTTCCAGCTGCTAAATATATCTGGTGGGTGGAAGGCAACCTGATAAGTGGCCTGTAGCCCCATTAACTCTAATGGGCTCTCTTACTGCTTTAAATGTCCTGTCTGTCTTTTCCTCACATGTTCCTGCTTGCTTTATAACTCAACACACTTCTTGTCTTTCTTTTAATGCACTCAAAGTGGCAACTACTCCATTCGCCACTCCATAAGTATGCCAGCCATGAGGTAATGTACACTGGGGACGCAATAGGAGCCCATTTCCCTTCTCTCAATCAGAGCTCGTGCTTTTGTTAAAAATGATTCTATCGTGATGTGAGAATGACTTGCCTCTCTTGTGATTTGGTTCTGTATGATTTATGATTTAGATGGGCATAATCTATTCTTTCTTTTCAGATAATTCATGAACCGATTTTTGGCATTAAACAGTTAAACATGAGATGTAAACATAGATAAACCTTTGTAAAGCAAATTAGCAGTCATTTAGTTAGTTGACCTATAAATAAAAAAACAAAAAATTGGTTATCTACTAAACCTGTTCTAATAAGCACCCATAAATGGTTTGCCGCTCAACATGAGTTGTGTAGCTATACCATACAAGAACTGGCTGCTAGTTAGCCCCATAGTAGAGGACCAGACCTATATTCTGCTATAAGGCAGTCCCTTTGTGCACAGAGAGAGAAACCTATACAATGACTTGTTGGTGTGAGTACTAGATGAGTGGATACTGACAGGTTTTATCTTTAGCTGAGCCACTGCAGTATTGTGTAGTAGTGTGCCCATTTCAGTGAATTGATTTTTGCCTAAGCTCCTGTTTTCCTCTGCATTTCTGTCTGAGCATCTGTATTTATCTCTTGCAGGAACTCACCCACCTTCAAATCCTTTGAGGACAAAGTTGGAAACCTCAAGGTGAGACCCAGAAATGGACTCCACTGTCCAACGGGCTGAATGCATAAAGTAGTGTTTATTTACAATTTGTTGTACAGTTAAAAGATACACCACAAGATGTGATGTTGTAACAATAGTGACTATATAAACTATAATGCGTTATTAACACCAAGGCATACACTATTGCCTTTTCAAAAATGTTTACCCGCCACCTAGTGGAGTGTCATACAATTACATTAATGTTTGTTTTGTTTTTTCTAACCTTGCCACTGACATCCTGTTTTCATGCCCACTCCACCTCTCTGTCCCTCCCAGACCAAAGTGGTTGGCGGTCAGTCCAATGGCGAGGAGGCCCAGTCCCCGCAGGAGACCAACCCTGTACAGGACAAAGCCCCCTTCTAGAGCCACCTCCCCGCGCACGCCTCACTCCACCCCCCCTGACTGTACAGTCGCATCATCTCTCTCGCTCCAGTGATGCCAGTCAGCCACCTGTGACCTCCAGCTCCTGGCTCCTCCATCCTCCTCTACCAGCCATGACCTTGCCCTCCTGACCCTACAAAAAGCATGTGCTCATCTTGCCATCAGAACAGCACCGCAAGCACCCTCACTCACCTGAAGGCTACATGACATGGAATCAACAGATGTAAAAATCGAAATTAACACCAAAAAAGAGCAAAGAAAACAGACAATAAAAGATGTTAAACCATTTTGTATTATAAACTATTTTACACTGCTTTGCATAATGTTTTTACATAACTTTTATCTATATACAAAGATATATATATATATATGAACAGCTATATTTAAAGTGTACTGCCAAGCAGCATTCATCTAGGTGAGGTAAATCTGCCAAAACGTAAATGGGGAAAAAAAGCAAATTTAAAAGAGGATTGGAAGAGAAGACAAAATGAACTAATATTTTAAAATGTAAACAAAAAGGAGGAGAAATGATCACAGCATTCTGAACTGCTGACCATTCTACTCCAGTCTTTTGTTTTTCTTAAACTGCGTACAACATGAAGCAATGCTTTGCAGCACATCTGGTGAATGTGGAATCTCTCAGCCTTACACTTTCTCACTAGTGTTTGCTTGATCTGTCTGATTTCTGGCGTATGCCTGTTATTATGTTTTATGCTTTATTGTTATGTTTATTATGTTTGTTTTATTTTTGTTTTTCCTCCATTTCCTGTCAGCTGAGTTGAAAATAATGTATTGGGAGGGTAACTGTGAGTTTTGTGTTGATTATTTGCCTGTTTTTGTGCCATACCCCACATGGTAGTGTTCAGCCGATGCACGCAAGTCTGTCACTGTTCTGGTGATGAGACATCGGAAACCACTCATGCACCATTTACACCAGTAACACACCGGTCACTTGTGAAACCTTACTAGTGAAGGCTCACTTCCATGTACACTAACCTGGCTCTTACAACATTGAACCCCAAACAATCGTAATATTTTTAAGTGTGTGATTGATTGATTGATTGATTGATTGATTGATTAACTAGAGACTGGACACTACGGCCATCTTGAGCATTGCACGCACGGTCACTTTTTTTACTTCATCAAGATGAAGTAGATTGTATAATTGGCCTGCAAAAGTCTTTCTTTCTCTTTTGTGTTTTAATCAACTCTTTTGCCTTCATGACACTCACCGTGTCCTTTTCTGTGTGGCCATACGCTGAAGGGTAGTTTACATCCACCTAGATTTTTGGGGAGATTGGTCTGCAAGGGATTTGTTTTCAGTTGCCATAATTTAAAACAAAATATGAAGAAAGCTGCCATTATTAGATAGACATAGGTTGTGTTATTACGAAATTCACATGTGCTATTGGAAGTGTAGAACACTGCATACTAGTGTGTACAGAATGAGGGCTATTGTGTTTTTGAGGTTATGGAGCCAGTGTGTATTCTGAAAATGTCATGGGCAAGTTAGATTAGGCTAAACACACCATAGAGCTTTAATTTAGGTATATGACCTTTAGATGTACATAGGGAATGTTATTGTTTTGTTTGGAGCCAACTATGATGGATCAGTTTTCAGTTTATGTTTTTACTCTGTTTGGGATATCAATAAAGCATTCCTTAAAAGAATAGGTTGTATAGTGTTATGAGTTATAATTTAACCTTTTGTTGATATGAATAATTTTTTTGCAGGTTGAAATTAACGCACCTAGAAAAGCATACTTCTTGCTTGCATCCCACATATGGGTCACACCAACAAGTTTACACCTTTGACCACTTGGTGGCGTATTTTGATTAAACGTATCTGCTCTAAACTATGGCCAACGATGATTGTAGTGTAAAACTGGGGTTTTTAGTAGTTTTCCGTATTTCAGTCAAGGAGAGGACGTTGATCAATCATTTTGGTGACAGCCACTGGTCCGTAGGCAAAGGCTACTTTACATATTGTCTGGGAATGTTAAGACCTCGCTGTGAGCCACGGGAACACTAGCCTGACGTAGTCATACTCAATTCTAGTCAGAATTTGAGTCTGATACTGCTCCATAGAGCTGTGATTATGGGGCGTGTTTCAAACGAACCAGGAAAAAAAATGCTTCTGCACTCAATTGGATAGACCTACAACCAATCAGAGCAACGGAGTGTGTGACGTATGTTAAGCGACGCATAGTTGATGTCAACAGAACTCAACTGCACGCTAGAAGAAGAAAATGTGAGCGATTTTCGCAGGTGTTGTAAAAATAATGTAAGGATACACGGAGTTCTTCAACACACGAACCTCATTTTTGAGAGAAACAGTAAAGGTGAATGCATATACGATCGATCAAGTTATCCGTTTAGGATTACAACTCCACAACACTGCAAACAAATCGCATCGCATTTGTCGGTCCTGTCAGAACTTTATAACACGGTTGGAACGCGACATGCCCGTGTTTAAAAAATGGACAGAAGACGAAGGAGACCAGCCTGAAGAACCGTGTTCATCTGAGGCATCAGAGACGCCCCGGACTCTGAAGAAGTTCTGCCCCAATCCGTCAACTCCAACCGGTACAAAAACGCGAAGAAGCATTACAGAGGTAAGCTTGTTAATACATTTCTACTTCTTATGATATGACTATGAGAATAACCTCGATTGCCACGTTTCACATGAGTTAATAGTGAGTCGTGATTATTGTCCAATGTGATAAACACTGTGCATTCCCACACTCCTCATTTCCGTGAAATCTATCTATGATTAAATCATCTAGTCATATTTTGACATGCCTAGTATTCTGGAAGCCAGCCCGAATTTCAGTGTAGTGTGAGCAAATGTTACCAGGATAAACTTGTACCTGATGTGTAAGTTGGCCTCTGTCACTTTGTCAATATGTAGAAACTTCATTTTGTAATGGACTAGCATGTTATCCAACCCCCACTTCTGTGCTCTGCACCTCTGTGGGGGGTGGGCAGTGTTTCTCTGACCTGCTCAGCAATTGCATCTGGTGTCACCATATTTAACAGTCTGTATTTTCCAATGTATTGTCAATGCACGTTATACTTATTAGGCTATACTGTAATTCTTCACACTGATGTGTTCACTTATATTTCAGGTTGTCACCCATTTTCCATCCACTTGACCTCCACCTGGAACACCTAAACAATTTTCTCAAATCATTTATGAGAGGATTGGGACCAAACATGTCAGAAATGTCAGCAGCCAGAATCAGTAGGTCCATTGGCATCGTCAAAGAGCTAATGGACAAAACGGACACAGAGCTGGAGCTGACAAGGCCGGCTGGCATTCATCATGTGGCCCGAGAACAGGACGTTTTAACACTGGTAAACGTTTTCAGGGAGACACAACTTTCCCAACAAAAATCACCCAGGCAGGCAGTCTCATGCATTCCCGAATTTCAAGAGAAACTTATTGGCAAAGCTGAATTACCAGGAGAAAATAATGGACTGGCAAAATGTGCCTATTTAAATAATTAAGTAAATGTGAAATGTAAATGGTGATGGTAATTTGTAAATATTGTTTTTGTAAATGACAATGTAAATAATTGTTTTCATATAATAGTTTAGTAGTATCCACATTCTTGAAAACATTTTTGTGTTTTCTTATTGGTTGTATGTTCAAAGTTCAGCGTATATCTTCAAACATTACCTATTATGTGAAGATATTAAAAATCTTTATTGACATGTCTTATTGTTTGTCTTTAAATGCAGAAACATCACCAACCAGTAGAGAAGTATAAACCATTTTAATTTTATTCAAAAATATTAATGTAACAGAGGTAAAAAAAAAGGCATTTGCACAACAACAGGACCCTGAAGCTACAAATTTGAGCCTGAATTTGAAGCTAGCCTGAGATCTTCAACATTGACAAGCCTGATTCCAAGTTACTTGGGGATGATTGTATCTTATCATCCTCATCCTCGTCATCAAAGTAACCAGTGTAATCCATGTCAACCTGAACACGGTCATCCTGAACAACACAGTCATCAAACAAATTAGTTTGACTCTGTTCGATGTCATCAAAAACCTCATGCATAATTCATAGTATCTCTTTTGCATGTTCCAGCTTGTATGTAGGGAGATTATGGATAATGAAGTCCAGGTCAAATATCTGTGTGCACTGTTCTAAAACTGATCAATGAGTTCATCTCCAAAACCAGTGCAGGCTGTGTCGACTGTGTAAAGTGGTATGTTTTTATGGTCCTGAAGTAAACTACTCCTGTAAGTTTGTAACAGTTCCCTGATCAAAAGTGTGCCCTTAGGTGTGACTATTCTGTGTTTGTGGTGTGATGAAACCTCCCCTTGAAAGTGTTCATATTTGGGGATTAGCTCCCCACAACCTTCAGGTTCACAAGAACAAACAGAATGGCAGTGAGTGCAGCACAGATGTCCTAGATCAACAGATGTGGTGTGTTCCTCAAAATGGCAGTACAAAGCTTTCCGCAGACAACTAGTGACTCCATTAAAGTACCGTCTTAACTGCTGGGTCAAGCTTTGTACTAACATCCCTCACAATCCAGTGTAGGCACTCCAGTGTATGGCCAGGTACTTTAATCAGACCCACTCTGATGTTTGTTCTGTTTGGGCTCAGGGCCAAATTTATTGGATTGTCCATCTGAAGCTGTTTCATAACCCTGGCTCTGGATTCCCGATCAGCAGAAGCGGTCAATGTCAGCACAGGTGTACCTGGAATATATAGCAGTACAAAAAGCAACCAATAAGTAACAGTAAAAATAAGAAATTATGAGTAGTATCATTTAGTACTTTTTAATGACTGTACTGACATCTAAAAAGAATACATCACTTATAAGGGGTACAGTGACTAGCCTACCAATATGGGTATGGTGCTTGAGTACATAAAGCAACACCCAAATGCCCTTCTGCCCTTTTGCAGCCTGACCACTGATAGAAATAAAACAGTAACCTACATTAGAATGTTTTAACAGCTAGTTCGCTACAATCACACTAACGTTATGATTGTACCAAGTCTGAGTTAGCGAACGTACAACGACACCTAGGCTACTATGTTTACAACATGGGATTCATATCACGACATTGGGAGTTATTTACTAAGTCAGACAGTTAGACTCTCTTACCATTTGTAAGTTAGATGAACTTCGTCCATGACGATACCCATTACGTTGGCTTGAAAAACATCGGAGCCTAGCATGTCCCTCCACTTGTTGTTCAGCAGCCAGGATTCCGGGCTTCAAAAAAGGATCTGGCAACGACCGCTGGCTATATCCACCTCGTCGTGCACGCCGAGTTGCATCGCCGTGATGCCCATTTCAGTTGCTTCGGCAAAAAACATCTTTCTCATCAACAAATGCCTTGATCCCGTTACTCTGTTCCTCTTTTAAAATTAATTCGCTGTCGATATCTTCTAGAACAGACCTGATAGCAGAATCTACACATCTCAATTCTCCAGCGGCAGCCATCGTTGTTGTAAACGAATTCAACCCAAGCGCTCTTTGGTGACGTGGTGGATTACGTTACTGTTGAGCATCTGTCCATCATCGTATAAAGCCCGCCCTGACAATTTGATTGGCCCGCCAGTATTTGGGCGAGCATACTCGCGCCACTATGGATCAATGCCAGACCGAACTTCCCGACCTCAAACGTTGTGGGCGGGACTAAGTTCGGAATGGCACCCAGGCTACGGGAACACCAGAGGGCGAGGCAAAAACACATCCTTCCCTGACCGGGAATCGAACCCGGGCCGCGGCGGTGAGAGCGCCGAATCCTAACCACTAGACCACCAGGGATGCTGTTCACAAAGGAAAGCTATCAACGTTTTAAGCTATTAAGATTTGCATTATATTCTTTTTTTTAATTTTATTCTGTATAACATATCCAGCGAAACAATGTCTTAATTTGTAGACTTTAGTCCCTTCAAATAGGCCTACTATGGCATGATTATGATTAGTGAAAAGCTGGCAACCGAGCCTATTAAAGCAAATTTTCCAAACAAGCAAAATTACGGTCTGAGCCAGATTTTTCCGGATCAAGCGTTCGTTGATGTAACAAATGCTGGATAGACTGTGGTATTCTCCGACCGTTTTCCCAGAGAATGCATTTTCTTCGCTTTAACAGCAGATACTATCCTATACTGTTACCAAGGACGTTGCTACTAATAGTATGATAAAATCCATCCAAAACACAACTAGATGCCACTCATTTTGGTGGGTTTCCAAAGCCACGCCTAGTCTGCCGCTGCTTTGTTCATGACGTCACTGGTGTTATAAATGTGAGCGCTTCATTGTAATTCTCTATATTCTGCAGTTATCTACCGACAGGACGTGGAGGGTTTCAGCCACCCAAACATTTATTTCCAATGGGCCCCGTCGCCTAGCGTTTACTCCCCAGAGCCTCGCCAACTGAGTTGAGAAGGGTGCTTATTTCCATCAGCACTGAACGGTTTTGAAGGTAACGCTATTGCCTTAACGTTATGGTGAAATGGACTCCGTTTGCTTGCTTGCCTACTTGTTATAAGCTAATCGCGTTGCCCTTGGATGCTAGCCATCTGATTATGAAAACGTTAGCTACTGCCGAAAACATGTCCAAGAGGATCACTTTTCGACTTGTGGAGGACAATGGCGATCAATTATTTTATATATATCTGTTTCATGTTCCTGTCGTTACATTTACATAACCCTGAAAAACAACATTCGACGTTAAGGTCGTTATCTCATATTAGCCAGCCAACACAGTTGGGATAAACATCACACTGATCACATACATCACCACCACCAGTCAGTCACTGGTGTAAACAGTGTAGCCTACAGCAGCAGCTACGTTACGATTGCTAACCACAGAAGATGTTTTCCTCCTATGAAAGGTCTTGTAGGAAATGTCTCCTGTCTCTCTGTCTTTATAGGATGTAATTGTAACGTTAACGTACGCTTAATTTGAACACGCGATTCGAGATGTGTGTGTGTGTGTGTATGTATATTATACATTATCATTATATTGAATAGAAGTTAATTTCCTTTGTCCAAAATGTCATGCTTGTTTTTCTCCCTTGGTCCCTGACGATCATGCTCTGCTTATTGTATCCACATAGGGTTTCCATCTAAGGCACTGTTTACAAGATCTGAAGAATGGCAGCTATTCCAGCAGGCGGCTCTTTGGTTGCAACCCACGACTACTACCGAAGTATGCATTGAAATGACTTGTATATTGCCAATTAATGAGAATAAAATGTTGTATGGGTGCTGAACTCTCAGCATCAGTTTAACCAGATATTTTTTAATGAGGAGACACAGCACTCAAAAAATCATTCATAGAAATGCATGGGGTTAGTTTGTAACGCCAATATGGCCATTATCTACACATATCCCACCCCTTCCTCGGCAAAACGTTGACATGTAAATGCATTGAGCCAATCATGTGGTGTGATGTGAATACATTGAGCCAATCATATGGTGTGTTGTGAAGACATCTTGCCAATCATGTGTTGTGAACTCGCCGCTGGAGCAAGATTGGTGTCGTGAAGCCTTGCGCACGCGCATTTCTGCTGAATAGGATGCCCGATGAGTACCCAAAAAGCGTTGCTATATGGCCGCCGAGTGGAGGGACTTGCCTAAAAGGACTTTGGTTTAACATCTGTGGTCTGTATTCATAGGGCGCATTGGCTCAACATCCAGTAATAGCTCCTGCAGCAGTTCAGAGTACAGTGGGGAGGTCATCCCTCACCACCCAGGTAAGAGTCACTCTTTAAAAAAAGGGCCTTCTACGGGCCTTCCACTTTGAACAACTTTCAAACTTGTTTCGAATGGTGGGAGGTTGAGGTATTGCACCGTTCACGTCACTGTTCTGTGTTGGGTAAACACAGCAACTCTGTTGAAGCAGGAAATGACTGGTAGGGTGTGTTATGTGAGTCAGTATGGATGCAGATGCACATTTCATTATCTTTTGAGTGATGGAGTCGCATGACTCAAAGAACTGCATGTTGATTGGTAGTTTGAGAATGTTTGAATAGTATTTAATTCTCTGTCTGTCTCTTTCTCCCTCTAGGGCTTCCCAAGCAAGACTCCGGGCACTGGTGGTCCAGTTTCTTCTTTGGGAAACAAGTTCAAATGACTCCCCTTACTGAGGAAGCCCAACAGAAGTAAGTGAGCGTTAGCACAGCCTGGTGACTGGCTTTGTCCAGGCAGAGCAATCATGATGTCTGCTTTTACTAGTTGACAAAAATGTTCCCCAAAAAAAAACACGCATGTAATTAGAATATGGTTAAATAATTGAAGTAATACAATGACAGACACAAGTGGTTTTGGACTAGAGGGAAGGGGGTCTCACGTTTGAGTTCTCCCACTAATCATAGCTGCTTTGCAGGGCTGGAATGCTGAACATGACTGAGGGGCCAGTCACCTGTGTTGCCAGGGAGATGGTGATGAAGAGGCAGGCTAGTGAGAGCAGCGACACTGGGAAGTCGGAGGCGGGGAGCCCTCCATCCTCTTGAGCCCAGTGTCCTGGGACAACAGACGCTAGGAGACGGAGACTGCTTTTTACTTTTTTTTTTTTTTTTTTCCCATTAGCACAGGTTGCTTTTAGTGTTCATCATTTTATCTTTCATTTTATATCTATGATGAAGTAAAAAGCTAAAAAAAAAAAAAAAAAAAAAAAAAAAAAGGAACAAGAAACTTTTTGTATGTTTTTACACATCTGTAACACTGGTGGATTTGATGTTTTTGTTCTGATGTTTTTCACACAATCGCCCGTGTTCTCAGATTCATTAAAATAGCCTCAAGCAGCCTATCACACTCTCTGTGCTTCTTCATTTTGTACACTACATGAGAAGGCAGGCTCTTGCCGGTGTGGAGAGGCCTAAACACACCATTATCAAACAGAAAAACCTCCGGTCTTTGAGTTGTAAAACAGCCCTCAGTCCCAGTTAACCCTCATCTGCCTGAATGAATCGGCTCTGCTGACTGAATCGCTTTTTTTAAAAGGAAAGGGGGGGGGGGAGCACTGGCGGCACAACAGTTACTCTGACTCTGTTCTTTGCTCAAGTTGTTTAAACAGTGCTCTCTATTATCAGAACCAGCTGAATGGTGGATTGTACCAGTGGACCTATGTACGTGCTTGTCCTGCTAGTGTTCTTTTGTCTGCCAAATGTGCTCGCACTGCTGCTTGTACATACAAGGACACAATGTCCCATGTTGCCTTGTGGAGATGGGCATGTCTCAGCAGCTGTTATATAACTTAACCGCTAGATCAGCCTCCATACCGTGAAGTCTGTTGTGCTCGTCATACAATCTTCAGCAAGCAGCTAGTGCTCATCGAAGCCGTAGCTGTAAGAAAACCGAGACACGGGTTAACTGCAGCCACGTGTTCTTGTGAGGAGATTCAGTATGAGAAAGACCAAAGTATGAATGTCTTTGGATATGTATATGCCCCGAAATAAGACTGGAATCTGTCCCTGATTTTGAATAAACAAATATCTTAATTTATCATATTTATATGTTTTGAATACATGGTCAGGCAAAGATAATGATAAAGACAAATGTTGAATAACGAAACCAGTATTAATATTTTGAGAATTAATTTTTTCCCTTGATTGAAAGTGCTATTGGGTTACATAGGGAGTCATGAGTCTTTGACCCGCTTGACTGTCCAAGACACACAATGACTCAATCACTCAATGAGATGGATAAAGACCAAACCTAATGAAAAAAATCTCAATTTACAAACATACATTCAACACATCTGGGGGCCACTTTGAGCCATTTCAAGGGAGAATCCAGACAACATAAAAAAACACAAAAACAGAAAAGAATCACATACACAACCTGTGATCACATCCATTCATCCGCCTTCAAGCGTAAATAAAGTTATCATTTGTGTCCTAGGCGTGAGATGGGTGAAGTGTTTTCCAGCCCTGTTAGCACTTTTTCCAGGTCACTAGGCAAAGTCACAAGTGGCTGGTTGGCTGACTGGTCAGATGGATGATTGCTAGACGGGTGGAAAAGCCTTTTTTGCTCACTCTGGTCTGACATGTTTTCCTCTCTTCCTTCGACAGGTCCTCATCAAAGAGGTGGAGTAGGTTGGAGCATCACTCTTCGGAGGACCAGCCGGATTGAATACTTCCATGGAGGGGACAGGGAGGGGGAGCATTCTAGAATGAAAGGGGTCTCTGTGTGGAGGGGGGGGTGCTATAGCTTTGCAGTGGGGATTGGAAAGGGGTAGGGGTGGGAATGTGTTGTGCAACAGTTAACATTGCACACTGGCTGCAGAGCTATCTTTAGACGAATTACAAAAAGGGTTTTTCTCTCCAGCCTCGCACCCTGTACAAAATACACAGCTGCGAGAGCAGGATGTTCTGCTGTGGAGAACACATTGGGGCAAAAACAAGCAAGATGCAGTGTTGACACAGACATCACAAAACACTAATCGCACATGTATACAAGCTAACATATGTGTGTGCACAAACACACACGCACACGCACACATTAACATATCACTCACACACACACACTCACATGCACACACACACCCTCTCTCTCAGGCTGGAGTGTCCAGGGCTGTCTCTGGCTCAAGTCCACACAGCTGTGCAGAGGACATAGAGAGTTGAGGAGAGCCAGGCTGAGGAATGTTCCCTCT
>NW_027468881.1:9728285-9780785 GCF_046254945.1 Alosa pseudoharengus | reverse complement strand
TTGACCTACTTCATGTGAACCTAAGCACTTCTATCAAAATAACAACCTTTCACTCTCTAAATTTATCTCTCAAGGAAGAGTGAGAGAGAGAGAGAGAGAGAGAGAGAGTTTTGGTTATTGACTAAACATTCAAAGTGTCTAACATTTAATCTGTTAAATTGGATTTGCTTCATGCAGGCTGATATTAATTCATATGTCTTGGAGGACTTTGGTCAACCTGACAAGCCCATAAGATTTCAGATGTGACCTATTCTACACTTGCAGCACACAGACTTTTTGATTTCCTTTGTCAGACAAACGCTGAGACACAACGTGTAGTGGAGAATTGGATACAAAGGGGCAGATATGACAGAGAGAGAGAGAGAGAGAGAGAGAGAGAGAGAGAGAGAGAGAGAAAGGAAAGGGAGAGAGACACATGGAGATAATAGAGAGCTACAGAGAGAGAAATAGAGAAAGAGTGGGGTGGGGATCAGTTTAGAGGTCATCAGCTGTTTCTCTGGCATGGTGGAGCTTACAACAGGGCCTCCAGTCTAGCAGCAGATGCTTAAAATACCAACATGTTTTTGCCAGTGTGGGACCCACGAGAAAGATAAACAACAAGAGGGTGGGGGCACACTTATACACCCCACCACACCCCCCATAACTGTTTCAACTGAAGTTCACAATAACAATGAGTGCAAAACGACAATGTTTGCCTTAAGACTGCATAATATATACTATAAACTCAGTGAAGTCTCTTACAAAACATAAAAATCTACCAGCTTTGTTAAAGCTATAGCTGTAGCCATGTAGCTGAAGCTACACAGAATCTAGCATGGAGGACAGATAACGATGAGGCCACTGAGAAGAAGCAAAAGCAAACTCACTGTTCTGCTCTCCTGGTAGTGTTATGTAATGCTCCTGGTCTTGACTTCTTTAGTAGGTACAGCCTTTTTGTCACATGGGACCGGCGAAGCAGAAGATCCCAGTGAAGAGAGAGAGAGAGAGGAAGAGGAGGGAGAGGAAGAGATGGTGGGGTGGGGGTGGTGGTGAGCTGGAGCAGTAAGAACCCACACAGATGGACTCCTCAGCCTGACTGGATCTTTATATCAACAGCTCTCCTTGCCTGTGCCCCACAGCAATGTGTGCTCCTAGGCCACGCGTGATTGGCTAAGGAGACGGTTCTGCCACCCCCCTTATAACCATACACAACAGCCCACCTTCTGCCCGCCTTCTTGACCTTTTTGGAGAAATCCATAAAGTCTGGTGGGGGGGACAGGGGGGTCGAGAGCAGAATGAAGCAACAGAAAGTAAGAGTTACCCCAACAACTGTAGATCTGACGACATCCCCATGCACCTTCACTTTTTCTATTGCATTAAGTCTAGCTAAACAGCACAAATATTTTTAGTGATTACCTTAGCACAGCTCTAGTGAAAAGCAAGTCTGGATGGCATATCTCCATATGCATTACTTGGCTTTATAGATGAGCTGTGTTCTTGCTCTGGATTATCCAAACTGATAGGACTGAAAGAATCATGTGGCTTCAACTCTAGTCTTTTTTTATGAGAGGGTGAAGATCATCCTGACACAGCAAGAAGCTATTATGCATCAGACTTTGAGCTGTGAATATTGAGTCCTTATGGATCTCCACCATTCTCTCTATCAATCCAAAACAATCTGAGTATTGAATACTAAATGGATCATAATCAATTAACCCACATGGATTGTGCCTGATGGACATATTGAAAGTATATAAATTAAGTAAGTAACGCTCATAATAAAGATTAATTTTTAGCACCACACAAAGTTGGCCTTCATCCACAATAAAAACCCAACTCTATCATTCAGTACTGACCTGAATCTGTCAAGTAACAATGATTTATTGATAATGATATGATAATTAGACCAAAGCCAGTGCAGATGGAAAAAGCCTAGACTCCAGCAGAGGAACCACAGCACCCCACCCTCAGTAGGAGGAGCAGCGAGCCTTGCTCAGCCCTCTTCGTCTCTCCCAGCTTCATTCCCAGAAGCAAGGAGAGGTTAGTCTGCACAAAGGTGAGCTGCACCCCAAGGCACAAAAGAAGAGAGGAAGAGAGACTGGAGACGGGGGAGTGGGGCTAAAAGGCTTCCCTGCGTGGTCTTCTCTCACACGCTGCTGTGCTATGTGCCTGAGGAGTGCCCTGTCTGGAGTTATGAGAAGTGCCTGAAAATTAGACCTGTGAAGCCATGGGGACATGTTTTATTTGAAACTAGAGGAGAGGTCATGAGGAAAGACAAAAGGGCCTTTTGTGTTGACTATGCCAACACAGTGAGGATGTGGGGGTGATTTACATCACTGCATGATTTACAGTAAAGACAGGCTGGCAAAGACAAGCTGGCTGCAAATAAACAAATGACATTTTCCGACAAAACTATGTGACCTACACTTGGAGGCCCAAGTGATGCAATGAAAGGTAATCAGCTTTACTTGGTGCTTGAGGGGTAAAGCTTGACTAGTACACAGGCTGGAGATCATTGTCTCGTGATGTCAATATTCTGGTGATGAGGAATTTCATAGGAGCATGCAACAGTTACAGGCCAGTGGGAGGAGGACCTAGAGCAGTGGTCTCAACCTTTTTTCAATGATGTACCCCTGAAATATTTTTTCAGCCAAGTACCCCCTAACCAGCGCACCAGAGTTCCGCTACTCTTCAACCACGACTCCATTGTTTGAGATTGACAGGGGATGGCGGGTGGCATGTGACAGGTTGGGTCGAACCATCCTGGTATGGGGGGTACTCTGGGTTTTTAGGATAATGATAATGATATTGAATAGCCTACTGAAATATAAAATTCATTTTATGAACTTATATTTTCCTGAAATATTTATTAAATAATTGTTTTTCAAGTATTTTTGCATGGATTCTACTTTTTAAATATATGTATATTTTAAAATCTCACGTACCCCCTAGAGTGCCTTCACGTTCCCCCAGGGGTACGCGTACCCCCATTTGAGAACCACTGACCTAGAGGATGACAGGCTGGGCTCTTAGATAAGAACAGACCAGTATTAGCTAACTCGCTATCTCATTACCCTCAGAGAGGTCTTCACTTGTGAGTGGACGTGAGCACACAGTAGGTGAAACGTGTTTGGGCCCATGCAATCAGATAAGCTTGTGTGTCATTTGACTGTAAAGGGTAAGGGTTAGAAGCTGGAGACCATTAAAGGCATCTTGTACCGAAAATATACATTTTGTTCAGGGCAAAACACTTCCACTACCAGTCAAGGAGGCTTTTTTGTTCTGGAATGGCATTGGCATTGATTACATGTCTGTCATCTGGTCTATAGACACTGACTGGATCTGCTCCCTGCTATCTTAATTCAATGATCAAGCTGTATATCCCCAACCACCCACTGCGGCCCTCTGATGAGTGTCTGTTGTGTCGACCAGCCATAAACGCCAGGTCAAATTCAAGACTCTTTTCCTGAGTGGTTCCTTGTTGGTGGAATGAGTTGCCCAGTGTGTTTATAGTTGCACCATGGAAACAATGGGTAAGTGGTGCCTGGCCCTTGGTGGTCAGAACTGGGGTTCCAACACAACTCAGTCACTACCAGTGTGATATGAGACCAGAGTTGCACAGACACTGGGTCAGTCCTGATGGCCGTCATACTGTAGTTACAGTATCTAGTTAGGTGTGTCTGCGGATAGTAACAGACCTCCATCACCAGCTGAATTGCTGAGTCAAGTGAACACCTAAGATGAGAGCAATATGATATGTGTGAACACCTTAAAGCACATTATGCGTCGGGCATAGTATGTCAGTGCAGGCTAATCTGACTCATACTTTCAGACAACCATGCTGTTCTCCAATGTGACCCTGTTATCAAACCACCAGAGGTGGTTTAGGCTAAATTGGCAACTCATCAATGGTATAAAGGTAGTCATCAGCTAGGTTTAGGGATTTGATGGGATGACGTTTAAGCTGATGAAGATTAACCAAGGAAAACAAATTCAACAATGAGGTTTTTGTCAGAGCATGCCAATGTTATGGTGCCAAAAGACTTGATAAAAAGGAGTACAATCAATGACCATTTTCAAAATGTATCAATCACTAAACCGTTTAGAATTATGTTGGGCCTATGTAGATATGTGTGTACAATCAATGACCATTTTCAAAATGTATCAATCACTAAACAGTTTAGAATTATGTTGGGCCTGTGTGTTGGCACATGCATCTAGTAACAATTATAGGTCATGGTCTAATGATGTCACGTGGTCAGGTTAATTTTCTATCACCACAGCTCAAGAGGTAAAGTAACCAGTTCAGGCTACAATTAGAAGCTATTATACCAGTCAGTTGAATGCTATTTCTATGGTCATGTTGCTAGAAAGCAACCAAATTACAGACTCAAGGAAGGACTTACCGCTCCGCAGGCGTTAAAAGGACAAAGTGAGATGGCAGCAGCCTGGAGCATCCAAAGTCGTCCAGGCCAGATCGGCTGGCTGGCTGTCTGCTGCTGACTCCTAGGCTCATAACTCAGGACACCTAAGACGGCCTCAGTCCCCTCGTCTGTGACCTTGATGAACGCACGCTGCACAAGCCAAAGGGATATGATCTGGTTTATGTAAGAACATCTGAGGGTATCTACCCCTCTTCTTATACTGCCCCCCTTTTCCTACATATACTGGATCATACAGCATGGAGGTGCAGGTGGCATGCATGAGGATACACAGGCTGAAACACATGTCACAGTCAGTCTCTCTTTATTTAAGAGCTAATGGACACATCATAGGGCAATAACATGCATCTATGCCAAATAAACAGCCTGCACTGTGTTCAGTTATGACCAATGCAATACAAACTCTCTCTCTCTTTCTTTCTCTCTCACACACACACACACACACACACACACACACACACACACACACATTACAGTAATTACCCATAAATACATACAGTAAGTGCCACACCCCTTGGAAAGCTAGGAGCTCTCCCCTGAATGCTAGTGATGGGCTGGTGTGTCTGGTGTGGCTCTGTGTCTGACCTCGAGGCTTGTCCTGCAGAATGTAAAAGTCCCACCATCTGTTGGTTCTACCTGTGCACTTAAAACAGGTGAATTCAGTAATTCACTGACCTACCTGGCTAAAGATTTTAGCTTAGACTCAGCTGGTTTAGTGAATGGATGGAAGATAATGATAGGACTTTTACTTTGTGAAGTCACGTTTGTAAGCAGCGCCCCTGCTCTTCCAGGCCCAGTGTGTCCCACAGCAGGGAGTGCCACACAAAGCTCCCCCTGTGCACCTCTCTCTTTCTGAGGTGGGTGCCAAACTCACTGACCCTGGATCTGGCTCTCCTCAGGCTGGCTGGTAAAGTGAAAGAACTGGCTGAGCGCCCTGTATAGGACACACACACACACACACAAACACACACACACACTCCTTTTGTCTCTCTTTCTTGCTCACACCTAGTTTGGGAATACCCATACGAACCTTTGGCAAATTTGGGTTTTGATGATCCATCTGGCCAAGAGGCCATGAAGCCTATTTCCAATGTCCCTAAAACATGGGAACGCCATATAATTGCTAATTCAGCATGGATGAGTATTTTTTTTGAATTGAGTAAACAACTGCATTTAAAACCATTTGGTAAGAGTTTAATGCACCCATTTAAGTTTATTTTCACTGCTATTTATGCCCCTGCTGTAAGTCATATGTCATTGAACCTTTTCCAGACCCACTCTCAATTATAATTGAGAAGGTCTGTGTGCTAACCAGGCTAGCTCACACCACGTCTCATCACCCATCTCTTTCCCTTTCTTTCTTTCTCTCTCTCTCTCTCTCTCACACACACACACACACACACACACAGACAACATGGAGGAGTATGGCAGTGGCACCAGTGACTTAGGGATCCCATTCTGGGCAGCCCCAGAGCAACTGACCCATTTTCTATAAGTGGAGCTGTGGGATTAAATGCGGCCAATGACACATCTTTTTGTCATAAACTATAATAAGCTATTATAATGAAACATACACAGATTAACACACCATAACAGACTGCAAAAACACAACTGAGCATGTAGTGAGTTTCGCATCATCAAATGTGTTATGAGAGCTTTTTATGTTAAAAAGTTAAAAATATCAATCGAATAAATACGCCCGTTATCATCTTTCCTTCCAACTGGCTCTTAGCCAAGGTCACACATCCAAACCACCTTTAGCCCATGCAGGGTCGATAGCTTACCGTTTCTGCACCCATGCACATACGGCATGGTAGCTCTGGGAAATGTGCCAGAGGTGAAATCCTTAAAATATCTCACTTCCCAAATGTGGCCCCCATGTTTGCTGTTATGGCATGTGACCAAAGCTCAAAGGGCCTTAGTGGCAAAGCCAAGTAGCTTAGCATACAAGTAAGACTCATGTGTTGAAGGTTTAAGTGGAACTAAGGAGTTTTGAGTCTATTGAGTCTAGAAACTAAAGAGGTAAATGTATAATGAATACAAAAACAGAGCAAAAAAACAACAAAGCAAAACAAAAAACACCCGCAGTAAAAAAAAAAAACAGCACCGTTTTTAGCCTACAGATAATGATTCTAGCATAACTGCTATCTTTCAGCAAAATAGTTTGCAGTGTTTTCTGTAAAATCTACCTTTATTTTTAACAGGACTGTCCATTCTAGACCATATGTATAACCTACAACAAGTGTTTTTATGTGTCACATTACCAAGGTTGCATGGCCATATACCAGTACAAGTGGTAAAATCATGCATAATTCTGCTTTGTGTTGAGTACTGAACTGATGGGACAATTCATATATTTGATTAAAGGGTCCAAACATTTAGGTATACATTTAGATTCTCAACAAAGTAGGTCAAGGAAAATAGGCTGATACAAAACATTTTTAATTTAAATTATTTACATAACCTGAGTATGTGGATTATTTTGATGAAAAGTCAAACATACAGTATTACAGTTTTTCTCAGTTGCTTTGGCACATTTCTCAGATTTCTCAGAATTAAAGTTCTCAAAACTGTTTGTTCAAACTCCATATTATCCTATCACTTATCACCTGCACATCATTAAAGCAGTTTCTCCCTATCTTTAGTGCATCCATGCAACTGATTTTGTACAAATGTCTGCTGTTTTTTTCATTTTCAATAGCTAATGTCATGTTGGTCAAAATGCACTGGTTCCCTGCAGAATAGTTCTACCCCATAAAACAAATGGGCCTTATTTCATCGCTTGTGTTATTACATGCAAATGTGTTGAACTAGCTGTAATAACTTGTCATATTCATAATGTGTAACTTTGTAGTTTTGAAATATGCCACATACAAAATAGTGCTGCCTTGTGCATTGTTCATTATTAAATACTTACAGAGTAAACTGTCAAATTGACAACAAGACAAAACAGTTTGACTATCTTGACATAAGCAATGGCGTCAGGACTTGATTTTAATTGCACTGACCGTTTTATTTGTATAAATATTTGCTTTTGAGACATAAACAAAGCATTTTGAGCAAGATACGCGCTTTAGCAGGTAATCCTTAATGCAGTGCAGTTTGCACTAATTGTTTTGAGCAATGCACTGCTCAAAACAGATGCAACTGTTGTGCAAATGTTAATGATGATTTGAGAAATGCACCAAAGCAACTGAGAAAAACTGTACAAGAATCAGGATGTGTTTACTGTTCTCCATGTGCCCCCCAGTGGCAATAACTAGCACTGTCAGACTGTCTCAAGACTGTCAGACTGTCTCAAGACCTGGATTATGTCAAATGTACCATAGACAAGGACAATTAACTTCATGGCATTGTAAAAGTTGTTGAACCAAATACTGCATATTAGTTAAACCCAAACAGTGGTCTTGATTATGGAAAACAAACTCAGATAGGCTCAGATATTATTCAGACATGTGTAGGAGATTTACCTCTGAGGCATTTCACTGCCCATAAGGCATCTGAAACAGTTTGAGAAGGTAAATACTGGAACACTGGAACACTTTCACACAGCATTAGCCCTTCAAAACTTCCTCAATATAATGGAGCACATCTCTTTGTTTTCCTTTGTACATCAGGAAGGAGAAACTTCTCAAACCCACGTAACTACAACATGAAATACAGATGCATGCTATGGTATCACATCAGCTAGAGTGGAACTCTGTTTCAAACTAAGAGGGGTAGCTGAAGCTTTTCCTTCACAGTAGATTATGAACTTCCCTATTCCAGTGTGTTCCTTTGTTGCCCCCTTGTGGTGTTAAGTTGACATAGCATCTCAATTCTTTTTTAGTGCGCTCATGCCAGTTCGTAGCGGTTGACGTTCTCAAGGTCAGGCTTCAGGTCTTTAAAACTTGGTCGATCATCTGGGTTGGCACTCCAGCAGGAAAGCATGATGTCATAGATGTACTTGGGGCATTTCACAGGCTGAGGCATCCGATAACCTTTCATGACGTGATCATAAACTTCATTGGTTTGATATCCTGTTTTGAAAAAATAAATATATCAGGATCACATTTCAGTAATTTATATTAAAAACAGATTCATGTATGATCACTTAGTCTTACATACTGAATATACATACTAGCTATTTGCCATGTGTATGCCCTAGATTTTGTAGCCCTACATCTATATCAACACAGAAGGCAAGGTCTGCTCTGGCACCCAGTTTCCAAAGCCTTAATATCATGTGAGGGCATACCTGGATAAGGCACTCCACCATAGGACATAATCTCATGAAGGAGGATACCAAAAGACCAGATGTCAGATTTGCTGGAAAAACGTCCGTGGCTGATAGCCTCTGGGGCACACCACTTATAGGGGATCTTCTTGTTTTCTGACACGTAGAATGGTTCCTGCAGTTGGAACGTGACAAATTGATAGTTTAAGATTAAGAGCAAAATACAAGAAAGGACAATTTGCTGAAATGAAACAATGAAAACACAGATACAGTATTTTAGATATTTACAGTTTTTCTCAGTAACTTTGGTCCATTTCACAAATCATAATGGTCATTTGCACAACGGTTAACACATTTCTCAAAACAATTAGTGCAAACGGCACTGATAACCTGCAAAATCGTGTATATTGCTCAAAATGCTTAGTTTATGCCTCAAAAGCAAATATTTATGCCAATAAAACACATATATTTATATATGCTAGACCGCCTATGGCAACTAGTTATGACAACTAGTTCAATACATTTGCATGTAATGACTCAAGCGATGAAATAAGACCAATTTGTTTTATGGGGTAGGCCTATTACAGTTTTTCTCGATTGCTTTGACCCTTTTAAGGAAACTGGGATCCACTTGGTCTTCATGAACACTTTCAAAGTCATCTCTTGCAAATGTGTTCGCACATTTTTCACACCCTTTTGCAGGGTTACTGTAACACAGATGTCATTAAAAAAAAAACCAAATCAATTAAAATCAATCAAAACAACAAAGGAACAAAAGGAAAACATATGTTCACAGGTGGTAGAGATTCCTTGCATAAGTCTGAATCTCTGATATACCTGTGTGAAACTCCTTTGCACAATTCTTAAATCAGCAATCATTCATTATCCATAAGAGATGCCATGTCTATTCTGTGTTGCTACTTGCAAATGGTATGGATCTAAGGCACGTTTAGATAAATTATTATATAGCCTATTTGGTGAAGAAAACAGTACAAAAAGTGTTTACTGTAGGTCTATTTTGATGAAAAATGGTTAAATGAAATTTGTCTTGTCTAGGTGCTTACTGTAAGTCTTACATGTCAATGACAGTTACATCTTGGGACGAATACAATTATTTTTTATTCAGTACATTTAGTCTTCAGTTTTTTTCTGATACCAGAAAAATTAGAAAGAAATGGAACAGACATAGCAAAAATGCTAATTTTGAGAACTATATTTTGCATTTTTTTGTCCAGTGTGTAATGATTGATTGAAATCACACAGTGATTTGATGACAGGATGTGTTGTTTGAAGGCAAAATTTGCTTTTGCTGCATGTTTTAAGTGTTTTGAGAGAGTAACAGCCTTTCGCAAGCAAAATGTGTCATTTCGGCCAGAGTGGTTTTGTTCAGACACGGATGTTATCTGTTTTGAGAACGTGATGTCAGAGTTGACACAAGCATCAAAACGATCAAGTCAAAACTGTAAGCAGGGAACCAGTATAGTGCAAAACAGCAGACATTTGTGCATGGATGTACGAAAGCATTATTTGTTCAAAACGGGGAGAAACTGCTTCAATGATGTGCAAGTGATAAGATGATATTGAACAAACACTTTTGAGAATTACCATTCTGATCAGAGAAATGTGCTTTAACTAGTAATAAATCTATACACAAGACCAGCTACTGCCTGAAATGTGTGGCAGACATTAGCAGCAATGGGCGAGTGAGTGACCTTGATGATCCGAGCCAGGCCAAAGTCGGCCACTTTGCAGATGTAGTTCTCTCCCACCAGGACGTTGCGTGCCGCTAAGTCCCTGTGGATACTCTTCTGCGATTCCAGGTAGCACATCCCGTCAGCCACCTGAGCGGCCATGTCGACCAGACACACCTGGTCAAGCGCCCTCCCCTCTGGACCTGTAAGGATGTAAAAGAGAAGAGAGGAAAGGCAAGAGGAGACTTAGTTCCACACACTGCATACGTGTACTTCTTGAAACAAGTAAATAACGTTGTTATCTGGCTTTATTTTTACCACACCACTGATAAAGGGTCAATATACAAACCCAGATCAGATTGGGCTACAAATATGAAAGTGTTAGGTAAAAATATAGGATGTTTTCACAACAACATCATAAATGCTACAGATTATTCCATTATCATCAAACAGATAGACAACAAATGCATATCTTGCTGCTCCTAAAAACAACAGGTTTGTTAAAATAGTACTTCAGTTATTTTTAAAGATCAGCTGTTTTTTTGTAACTTACACAATTACGCTCGCTGGCCAACCATATATTGTAAAAGTAGCAATTAAAATGTAGTTGTGCAATATGTATGTTCGGTAAACCTCCGTGTTAAGAAACATGCTAGTAAGACATGGGTTTCAGCTCCCTTGCTGTCACACTCGCCTCCCAATCCAAAGGTGCTGCGAGTTGCATGTTCGAATCCATAACAACACAGGTTACACCAGGCCCATCCTTATAATGCATCAATATCACGATTTGTCCTACAGAGGGCAACAAAGCTGCTGGGTAAGAGTGGACACTGTTTTTACCTCTGAGGAAGTCCAGCAGGTTGCCCTTCTCCATGAACTCAGTGATGATGTAGAAGGGCTCTGAGGAGGTGCAGATGGCGAAGAGGGAGATGAGGTGCCTGTGCCTGAGCTTCTTCAAAATCTGCACCTCCTGATGGAACTCCTGCTGGTTCAAATACTCTGAGAGATGGAGAGCAAGAGGGAAAGGGACAGAGATGGAGAGAGAGGGGAGGGGAATGGTAAGAGCGTGAGAGACAGAAAGTGGAAGCAAAAACATAGAGGGGGGGAGAAGGAAGAAACACAAAAAGTGATTACATTAATAGATTGTTTAGTTTAGATACATTTAAAGTTGTCTGGTATTACAGTTTTTGCACATTGCTTGAACACTTTTTGCAAAACTTTGTGTCAAAACTTTACACACAAGCACACAAGACACAACACTGGGAAATAAAGCATTCACATCTATGTCAAATTGAAACTCTGCTATCAAAACCAATCCTTTGTCAAAATGTCACTCTGATGACAAAATGATACACACTTGCATCATATGAATACAATTTCAGATTGGCAGCAACACACTAGTGTACTTTATATAAAACACTGCAGTCTTTAATTTCCACTGCTTTTATTCAGTTCATTAGTTAGCATTCTGTGATTTTTGTTTTGTTTTATATTAAGTTTTTCACAACAACCAAAAATGAAAGTACTGAAAGTTTACAAATGACCTCAACTCAATACTGTACATCGCAGTACTATACTTTACAGTACAGTACAGTAAATGCAGTAACGAAAAAATAAAACAAAAATCCACTTCTGTAAATACAGAAAAACAGGCTTAGATGTGGTGGACTTTGCTCAACGTCCCTCATTGTCAGGCCATGATTTATCACATGATCCACCAAAGTTTCTCTAATATCATCTGAAATATTGTTCTATGCATAGCCTCTTCGACCACCTCCTACTTCTCTCTCTCTTTGTTTTCCTCTACCTCTTGCTCTCCCTGCCTCCATGCTTGCAAAGTTCTCAAAATGGCTCAACTGAGGCCTTGTGGCTGGCTGATTGATGTTCAGCTTTGTAAGTAAGTATTTTCAAGTGTGTGTCTAAGTGTTTTCAATCACCCAATGTGTTTTGTATTTTGAATAGAGGTGTTGTCCCAATGGTACCCATGAGATTTTATTTATTAACAAAGTGTCTTATGTATGAAATTGTGTGCAGGAGCAAGTGTGTTGTGGAAAGGAGCAAGTGTGTTACAGAATTGCAACTAAAGTGCAAAGCAGCACTTTTGTTTAAGGTATGGTTACACTGTGTTTAAGGTACTGTAATAAAAGCTTCAAGTTTTGTTACTTTGGTCTAAGCATGTGTCTGTAGTGTTTAAGCAATGGGCAAAAACTGTATTATGCTTTCATCCAAAGTGACCAGATTGGATAGCAAAGATAAGGTATGCATCTTGTTTCTATGAATCTACATGTTAATGGTGTCAGTTTCCATCTGTGTGTGTGTGTGTGTGTGTGTTTGTGTGTGTGTGTGTGTGTGTGTGTGTGTGTGTGTGTGTGTGTGTGTGTGTGTGTGTGTGTGTGTGTGTTCCATCCCCTGTTAATCTCCTCTCCCAAATCCCTGCAGATTAGGTTCCATTTAAGGATGCAAATACAGGTCTATTCATTGCTACAATCACCTGACCAATTAGGGGATTGATTGATCTCAGATAGCTGTACATTTCTTGCTCAGATTTTACTTTAAGTTCAAATGCAGTGTTTTTCCAGAGCACACTGTTGAGAAAATAACTTATTCTCTCTCATGTTCAGCATGACCATTAGTTTGGGTTGGTGGCTGTTTGTCAATTATTTATTGACTTGCATATATAGATTGGATAAAGGTATGTTAAACACATTGCGAGCATTAGATCCTAGGCTGCTGAATAATAATAAGGTTAACCTGAACACAGCTGGATGTAATAGATTATGATGCTGCTCTAGGTAATTCTGCACTAAATGGGTTTCATTCACTCTTTCATCTTCCACGTTTAAAAAGAACATGATTGATTTAAATGAATACACCTGATTGAGATAATTAAAGTTATCATAATCATAATCATAATCAGACTGCCTCCGGACTCACAATGATCACATACCCCTGAGGGCATGATATTTCCTTATCAGTAGCATCTTCATTTTCCTATTATTATGCTCTTCACATGTTATATTTTCAGTTTAAACACTTCCGATGGATTTGCTTACACAACCCCATAAGTTATAGACAATGGTTAACATGATTGATCTAAATACAGAGAAGGCACAAGAGCAACAGTTCAATATTACCCCTCATCCCTTCATTCTAGAAGCATGTTGTTTTTTCTGGAAAAAAAGCCACTCACTTACCCCTTAATCAGGGCTGCAGCAGTAGAGAGAACATACAGTACAGTACAGGCCTCCCTTAGAAAAAGGATCGTAAGACACAGACAGGCACTCTCTGGAACACACCACTCACCATTGTTCTTGAGGATCTTGATGGCGACACTGATGCGGTTCTTCCACTTGCCCCGGTAGACCTCGGCAAAGAAGCCCACACCCAGTCGGTGCTCCAAGGTGAACTCCTCCTTTGGCAGCTCCCACTCGTCCACAGTGGAGTGGGACAGGTCCTGAGGCGTGGGCTCTTTCTGAAAAGCCATGGAGAGCCATGAATTTTACATTCATACGTCACTCATACACACAGACATGCTGGTGGTATGAAAAACAGACAGGAAAGTAGGGTGTATGTTTCACAATTGGTGGTAAATTAAATCAATGAAGCAAAACATTCACTGAGTAAAATAATTAGTAAGCTCAAACTATACATATACCGGTATGCACAAACTGATATACACAGACAGCATAATAGGGTGTTGAGAATCGGTAGACAGAGCCTTTTTATTAGTGAGGGATAGTGCTTTCTTTCTCTGTTCCAGTTCCCCATCTATGGTGTATGAACCAATATTTCCCGTGCAGAAAATGAAACAGTCACCATGGCGCTATGGTAGCCACAAAGCAGAACCACATCCTGTTTGAATTTCTCCTTTTAAAAATGGATTGAGAGAGAAATTCTACTAAGAAATGCATTTATTTCACATTTACAGCGAGGGAAATAAGTATTGAATGTGTCAAAAACATTTTCAGTAAGTATATTTCCAATGAGGCTATACATATGAAATGTTCACTAGACATTAGTATGAACTCAGGAAATCCACACATATAAATAACTCTAAACATTAATGTCCATAAGTAAAGTTATGTGTAATAAAGTGAAATGAGGCAGGAAAAAAGTATTGAACACGCTAAGAAAAAGCAGTACACCAAGGCAAGGAAATGCAAGGAACCAGCTGAAATCTGTAAGTAGTTGGAAAGTGATTATACCTCCTATCTCTGCAAATTAAAGTCAGATGTGTTAGTACATATTGATGTTATAAGAAAAGGTTTTTCTTTAAAGCAACACTAAAGAGTTTTTTGTACCTTAAAATAATGTTTCCAAAATCATTTCAGTGGTTCATCAACTCGTAACAGGGTGAACGGCACTTCTGCATTCGCTTCGCGGCCCTCTATCGGCTATAAACGCACTATGTAAGTTTGCCAGATTGGGTAGCGGATCTGTAGTTCGATGGAATGAGACATAAGAAACTACAAATTTGACTTGCATCTGATGTCGCAATACATCGTACTTTCATAAAATCATACCATATTCTACCTTGTCTGTGGACATCGTTATTTGCAAACCTGGTGCTGGATAAAAAAATAGCGTGCGTGCGACAGAGGAAAGTTCTTTGGTGTTGCTTTAATACCAAGGTGTCACACAAGAAACATCTCATGATGGGTAAAAGCAAAGAGCTCTCCCAAGACCTTTGCAACCTTATTGTTGCAAAACATATCAATGGGACTGGTTACAGGTGTATTTCAAAACTTCAGATTCTTCCAGTAAGCACCATTGGGGCCATTATCTGCAAGTGGAAGGAACATCACTCCATCATCTATACACACTCACCCCGCAAGACTCCATTACTAAAGAAAAACATGTCGAAACTTGTTTAAAGTTTAAACAACATTTGGACAAGACTATGAAATATTGAGAGAATGTATTCAGGTCAGACAAGAGCACAATTTAACTTTTTAACTTGACCAACAGTGAAGTTTGGATCATGGTGTGGGGCTGTTTTTCATCTCAGACTTCATACAGTTAAAGGAACGATGAATGGAGCCATTTTTATTCTGGGAGAATCTTGCCATCCACCCGGATGATGAGGATGAGACATGGGTGGACCTGCCAGCAGGACAACGATCCAAAGCATACAGCAACGGAAACTCTCAATTAGTGTCAGAGAAAGACAGTCAAGGCCCTGACTTAAATCCAATTGAAGATTTGTGGAAGGAACTAAAGACCAGGACCCACAAGAAGGCCCACGGGAATCTTCTCTTTAGAAGAATGGGCCAAAATCACATTTGAATACTGTGACTGATTAGCTTCTTCATACAGGAAAATGTCTAGTAGCTGTCATTATCAAAAAAAGGCTTTTCCAGAAAGTATTTAAGAAAAATTCAGTTGGTGCGTTCAATACCTTTTCCCTGTGTCACTCCACTTTATTACACATAACTTTATTTATGAACTTTAATATTTGGATTTCTTTATATGTGGGGATTTTCTGAGTTAATACTTATGTCTGGTGAAAATGTAATTTGAATAGCCTCATTGGAAATATACTTACTAAAATAAAATGTTGACACGTTCAATACTTATTTACCCCACTGTATATAGTGTTTTTTTAAGGCATACAAAGCGGGACAGCAGGGAACCCCCTACTCTTAGCGATAAGTGCCATGGGATCTTTAATGACCACAGCGAGTCAGGACCTCATTTCAATGTCTCATCCAAAGGACGGCCTCTTCTACAGCACAATGTCCCCGACCCGTCACTGGGGCATTTGGATCGATTTTTGGTCAGAGGGAAGAGTGCCACCTCTAGCCACACTACAACACCAACAACATGCAGCAACACATAAAAGGGACAGCCGTGGCCTACTGGTTAGCACTCTGGACTTGTAACCGGACGACAAGACAACATTACAACTCTGGACTTGTAACCGTACGACAAGACAACATTACGGAAAGCTAACTGCATTTTAGAAGACTTCCCACGTCCTACACACAGCATTTGAATGGCTGCCTTCTGGCAGACGTCTGCGTTGTCCTATGGCTACTAGGACTAATCGGAGGAAGGCTATCTATACTTTTGAGGTTATTTGCCTTCTGAACTTGAATATGCTCCCAGCCCTCTCCTCCTCCCTCTCCTGGGACTAATCCCCCACACTTACTTACACCCCTGGCTGTCCTGTCCTTTTTTTTTGTCCGGTCTTATATTTTGTGTTATGTCATATCTCTATGACTGCATGATGAAATTGCCCCTCTGGGATAAATAAAGTGTTTTACTGGTAATTGAATTTTAAGCAATGCAAATATATTTATCTAACTGCACCAGACTCGAGATACTCAGACGTCTGTCTCGGCCGGAGATATTCAGATGTCTGTCAAACTCTTGTAATGAGAACTATGAGAGTTTAACATCAACTTGCTCGTATTACAAAACACATTATTTCCTGCAACTTCATTAACACATAGATGAAAGCTGCAGCATCACAACTCCTACCCACCCTAATGCAGGCCTGGCCCAGACAGTCCACTGCAGCCAGGCGGTGGGTCTTGTAATGCTCTACTAGGTCCTGCAGAGTGGAGAAGCTTCTAGAAGGGTCCAAATGGAACTTCCCGTTTGTTTGGTAGATCTTGAAGTGCTTTGCACGGTTGTCTACCTTGACTGTGGATTTTGGTGGAGAATAAAATAACATAAATGAAGGGTGAGATAGGGGTCTAGCAAATGTAAGCCACCACAAAACAGCTCTGGTCATAAAATCTTTCAAAAGTGGAAGTGACAAGCTGATGAGGACCTCTATACTATTCAGTGTTTGAGAAATAGAGATGGCAACCGTCAGTTGGCGCACATTTCCTTCTCTCTTGTTACATCAACAAAGGGCTCACAAACACTGACACAGAGGCAGACAGACAGACAGACACACACACACTCCAGTAATCCCTCACCTGAAAGTACGTGGCCTCCATTGCAAGCCTCACTGAGCCGAATGAGGAAAGTGCCCTCACTGTTGTTGGGTGACATGAGATGACTGAGGGCATCAACGCGGCTCATCTTCCCGTAAAACCACCTTAGAAACACACAAGACATAGGTCATATTGTACCAATAACTTTGAGAAGAGAATGTGAAAAGAATTAGAGGTGTGGTCAAAGAGTATAGAAGTAGCCTAACTTCTATACTCGTTGGTGTGGTGACTAGGAAGCAGTAATAGGATTCTTTACGGAATGCAATAATATGAATTACAGTAAGGCTAATTATTAAACACACGCAGATGTTGTTTGCTTTGGAACAATTCAATGGTGATGACACTTCAAAAGGTCAAAAACAAACATGTAAATAACAAACAAGTAAATAATTTGTCTTGAAATGAGAGTTTTCACCTGTCCTTTAGGCTTGTATCCTACCAAACTATATCATGATGTCCTATCACACCAAAACTAGCTGGTCAGCATTGAATGTTACTGACATGGAGATAAAGACAAAGATAGAGATAGAGATAAAGAGTTTCTACAGGAACACACAAACCGAAAAAAAAACATCCACAAACTATGAAAAAATCAAGAATTTGAGATACTTAGTCAAAACGTACTACAATTCTGAAAAAGTCAAGAATTTGAAATAAGTCAAAACTTTGAAATACAAGTCTGAAAGTCCAAATTTTGACATTTGGAAACTACATTTCATAAGAGTACTATATCTCAAAGTGAAAATTTGACTTAGTATCTCATAATTATGACGTGGTATTTTACAATTTCAACTTATTATATCAGAATTTTGGTTTTCTTTCCCCAAGTGGCCGAAATGGGCTTCCATACAGTGTCATTATCATGTACACAGAGTGAGTTGTTTTCATCACATAATGAAGAACACAAAGACCATTACAGTGTTTCCCACAGAATTGAATTCTATTTGTGGTGGTAGGTTTGCAGAATTAACATGAATACAACAGTTTTTAACAAATTAGCGCAGCGTGGTTATGATGCTAACCAGATTTAAGCACAATTTAGTACAACCAGGAAAATCATTGTGTGGTGGTCAGTGTTGATATTGTGGTGGGCCGCCACAAATAAGTCAATGTATGGGAAACACTGCATTATGCTAAAAGACCAAACTCCAGCAGTAGCCTAATCAGTAACCACGAATTTGCGTAACAAAGGACTGTCATCTGTTATGTTAGGCACTTTATGAGCCTGACAGACCCTTCCATTGAAACTGCAATAGGGCTCATAACTTTTTACACTATTTGGAATATCCTGAAACTCCTGAATATCCTGGAAAATCCTGAAATACAGTTTTGCTTTGCAAATATTTAAACATAGTCCTACTGTATTTTATGTGTGATCTGACAAAGCTGAACTGTTGACTATTTGAAAAAACGTTGTTAGAATCTATTAAAAGACAAGAAAAGAAAAAAAGAAGAGTTGGTTGCGTTTGGATGTAGCAGGTACTCACGGCTGAGCGTCATCGGTCTCTCCACTGGCTAGGTAGTTATGTGGCACAATGCCCGTTGCCAGTGTGCGTCCATTCCTGTCAATTTTTTGGGCAGTCCACCACTCGCCTTTGCGATTAATTACTTTGAATAGATCACCCCCATTGAAAGACAGCTCATCTTCTGCCCGCGCTTCAAAAGACCAAAGAGCCCGGTAAATGCCGCTTTCTGGACCATGGCTTGGTTGAGAGACTCCATTGAAAGAGTGCGACGTGTAACGCGAGGTGCTTGTCATCGGGTTATCAATAGTTCTGGCATCTAATCCGTCTTCCTCCTTACTGGAACTGTCTCCACTGTCAGCTGATTTCCTAAACATTCGTGTCCATAATACCTCAAGACATGGGCATACTTTTCTTGCCGTTTCACCCATGTGATAAGCCAGTCAGTCAGAGGGCGTAGTGCACCGAGAGAAAAAAACTGGGCTTTATGAAAACACCTGTTCTTCGGGTTTAGCCTTCGAGAGGCATTTATGGAATGCATATAGTTGCGTTCAGAGAGAAAAAAGAAAAACTTCCTCCTGTCCACCACGCCTACATGGACGTCTGAGTAAGATGGCTAACTTCTGTAATTTTAGTAGGCCTATCAGGCGTGGTTTCGGAGTGAAACCCCACTGAAACCACACTTGAACTATTGATGTCAAATAGCCTTACAAAAAGTTAGGTATAGCTCAAAAAAACTATACGATTATATCATGCAATAACCTGGTGACTCATCAATCTTCTCCGCACAATAACAAGAAATACAGTATAGAGGTACATGTTGGTCAACATTTATTGAAAAATATTAATTTCATATTGACAACTCATGACTTGCTTCAGAAGGTCGTTGGCAAAAGCAACATTTCTTTGACAGACACATCTTCAGGAAGATTAATAGTCATTTGACAAGTTGGAAGAACAGAAAATATAAGGAAGAATTTGATTGTATGGCTCCTGTGCTTCCATTTATAGTCCATATCAGTATGTCCTTCCATTTTTAACACCTTTGCATTGCTCCACAGATTTCATTATTTATTATTAAATATACATTTATAATACCCCTTTTAAGGGTCACTTAAGCACTTCAACCACCATATGCAACCATGCACAAACCAACATGCCATATTCAGCTACATTTCCTTAATAAAGACTCTAAATGGCTAGAACCCCTGCTTTTCACACCAACCCAGAGGAGTGTGTACATATGTGCGTGAGTGTCTGTATGGGTGTGGTGAGAAAGTCCACGGCTGGCACGTGAGTTCTCTGTAAACATTGGCTCTCTTCTGATGACCTGTCTGCTGGCCTTCGATGCTGAGGGGATTCGCCCAATTCCAGCACTGTAACATTCGGCGTTAGATCTTCTCTCTGGTGAAAAGTGCACTCCAGAACTAATGGGGTTTCAAAGGTCTATGCAAAACAGTCCACCACTGAATCACACATTTCTTATGTGTTAAAATGCAAATGATAAACCTCTCAAAATGTGCACTCATAAAGTAACACCTATAACTCAGTCAGTCCTCCTCAGTCTGCGTGTTACTAAAGATACTCTCGTGATGCACCAGTGCTCAGTCCAGAGCAGTCCTTTTATGTCCACTGAAAATAGAACACTACTTCAATCAAAAGCAAATTTTATGGAAAGTCAGTCCATTTAAATGTAGCTGGAGTGCACCTTGAAAACCTTGAACAAGCCAGGGAATGATGGGTGACTCACAGCTAACTTCGGAGCTCAACAGACCATCATGTCTGAAACATCTCAACCTCAGATCTATATTATGAGTAATACCTCTCAAGCTCGTTTGTATTGAACCGGATACCAGCTTTGCTAAGACTACTACTCTAATTAGACCCACTCATACTTCAGTGCCCCTCTCCACCCACCCTTCACCCTTGGACACCATGAGAGAAAGCATGGAGTAGCTGCAGGCTTGTTATTGCACATAACCTCATTTAAAAACAAATGAATTAAATAAAAGCCTGGGACTGACCTTTAGGAAACACAAGTAAGTGAAATATATTATAAAGGTAAAAATGGACACCGCTACGCCATCACAAAAAAGTGTCCATTTGCATATACTGGTGATATAGTGACTCCATACAGTCCCTTAAAACAGGTCTCTCTGTCTCTGTCTTTCTCTCGACCTCATCCGATTTCCATTTCTGATGTTCTTCTCCACTGGTCCGCGCTCCACGACGTTTACACTTCTATGGTTTTGAAGTAGAGTCTGGAGTAGATGTTATCCAGCTGGCTGTGCAAGGCGTGGAAGGATGGACGCTTCGAGGGCTCTGGATTCCAGCACTCCAGCATTATGCGATAGATGTTGGGCGGGCACTTGTGCGGACTGGGTAACCGGTAGCCCGATGCCAGGATCTCAAGCACCTCCTTATTACTTTTCCCTGAAGGTGTGAGATTGTGGGGAGAGGGGGGTGGGGGTTGGTTGTGAAAGTAAAACTTATTAGTTAAAAAAAGGAAGAGAGAGTGACTTCACTTCACATTGTATTTCACCAGATGGAAAATGCCAGAATTGGCAATCCTCTGCACGCACACAGACATACATGTACACAGACACACACATCTACCCACCATCGTATGGCATCTTCCCTCGTGACATCATCTCATAGAGCAGCACGCCAAAGGACCAGACGTCTGACTTGACAGAGAATCGCTGGTAGAGGGCCGCCTCGGGGGCTGTCCAGCGCACAGGGATCTTTGTGCTTCTGCTGGCCGTGTACACGCTGTCCTGCAAACCAACCAGCAGCGCAGAGGAGCTTTAACCTCACCACAGAACCCCTCAGCATCTCCAAAACTAGCCACCAACTAGCCTTAATAATAACAAAAACGAATTACCTTAGAATACGGTTATAGGTAATAGATAGGGTAATAGATGAAAGGTAACAGAATAAAGTACTAGGAAATAGAATAAGTTAATAGATAAGAGCATTAGATTATGCAGGGCTTAAAGCACAGAACATTTCTGTGGCTGAAATTATCAGAAATATTCAAATCTTAAACAATCTTGCCCGTGCCTGAATGTAGGCCCCTGAGACCTATACGCCCTGATTATGTCTTCTCAGGGTGGTTTACTTAAGTCTAGTATGACAGGCTTTTCATTTGACACTAGGAGCCGGTACAGACATGAGCGCATCAAGGTTTATGCCTCTGCTATCACTGACCTCTGGCCTTCTAGCAATTAGCTGAGGGAATCATTGACTTTGTGACCCTGTTTAACATGAGACGTTTCCCTTCCCAGCAAGAACAACAACTTGTTGCTGCCGGGACATCATTACCCATCACTGCACGGCCTGTCTGTCATGATCACCTTTATGATGCGAGCCAGACCAAAGTCGGCAACTTTGCAGATGAGGTCATCACCGACCAGGATGTTCCTGGCAGCCAGATCGCGGTGGACGATGTGCCGGTCCTCCAGGTAGGCCATGCCCTCCGCCACCTGGCTGGCCATGTAGATGAGATGGGCAGAGGTCAGAATCTGACCTTCGGGGGCTGAAAGCAGACAGCACACAAGATGAAAGTCGTTAGCACCACACTGTAAGCACAGCACTGAAACACTGGACCGTGTCCCCCATAAAAGATCAGACATATGAACACTAGGTCATAAATGATAGCATTAATGTTGTGCATTAAATATTCATTAACTGAAATGATTAACTGCATGAATAGGTATTTATAAGTGCAGTAATACATGGTAAGTAATGTAACTGATCTGATTACACATTTAATATAATATTATGCAATGAACATCATATTTAATTTCTTGAGCAACTATTGGTACTTCTTTGGTCATGCATGGCGTAGGTGTAACGTCATTTATAAATGAATATATGGAATAATATGTCAGTAAAACACAGTTCCGTAAAGCATTGCTGAAAATGTGCTTGCATGCAGAAATGGTTGTTGTTTCCCATTTTTGTGCTTTGAGCTCTCAAACTTTCCCCTGGGACTCACGTGACTCATCTCGATCATCCTCTTATGCAGTGCGGCGTTTCTTAATTATTTACAAAAGCTGCTCAAGAGAGCACAAAAATCCACTCCTCTCTCTGCCGAAGACGACATGGAGCAAGGCGGAGACAGAGACAGTCATCCATCATCCTAATTTGGGTCAAAGCCAACAGCAGCTGAGAGGCCTACGCATATTTAAGCGTGGCTCTTCATTTACTGTAAACCTAAACACAGGAAGGCAGCAAGACAGAAGATGAACCGCCGCCAATTAGTTATTCACCATTCCCTAATACAGAAGGCCTAAGTTATGTTCTGAAGGTTGATTTTTATTTGAATGGATGATTTCACTTGTAGATATTCCAAGAAATATTTACTCTCAATGCCATGTTTCTGGACCAAGTGAGCAAATATGACCAGTTTATTTTTACGAAACAGGTGTTTGATGCCCTTTTTTATCCATGTGTGGAAATAAAGTGGTTTCTTGTTAACTGTTAAATCTGGGTTATTCCAAATAGGAGTCAGCTGCTGCTATTGTTGGTGGATTGTCTGACTCCAGAGCTAGATAGATAGATAGATAGATAGATAGATAGATAGATAGATAGATAGATTGATGGATAGATTGATAGAGAGATGCCAGAAGTTATGTACTCACTGGCCAGGTAAGACTTGAGGCTGCCCTTGCTCATGAGCTCGGTGACAATGTAGACAGGCTCGCCGCGGGAGACCATGGCCAGCAGCTGGATGAGTTTGGGGTGATGCAGGTTCTTCAGCGCGTGCACCTCTTTTATGAACTCATCCTGCTTGGTGTCCTCTGGTCCACACACACACATGGAGAGAGAGGGGCCAGTCAAACAAACAGTGAAACCATTCAAACAATCAAACCATTAGGGCTACAACCATTATTTTCAGAGTCAATTAATCTTTTTATTAATCTTGCAACTAATTATTCTTTTCATAGTCAATTAATCTGTTTAATCGGATTATTTTCTTGATTAATCGATTAGTTGTTTAATCAATAAACACATGGTGGAAAGATGTTGTGTTTCCAAAATCCCAAGATTATATCCTTAAATATCTTGTTTTGTCCACACAGCAAAGATATTTAAAGATGAAAATGTAAAGATGAAAATATTCAAGTCTAAGAAGCTCAAAATCAGAGAATTTTGAGGTAATTTTGTCAAAAAAATAACACAAACCGATTAACAAAATAGTTAGCGATGTATTTAATAGTTGACAAGTTAACGATTAATACTTGCAGCCCTACAAACCATTGTGACTTTCAACCAATCTGCCATTAAATAATCTCAAATTAGCATATATTGTGCCTAGATAAGCATGTGACATGTTTGTCTGTTCAGAAACTGACAGCTATGAGAACTCTTAAGGACATACATGAAACCACATCGTCCTTCCATTTTATTTTTATAAAACCAGCTACCAAAAGAACCACAGCAGTGACGTGAGCATGCTTTTCTATACAGACCCAACAATACTTCCTCTGTCTACCTTGCTGCTGAGCTTCAGACCTCTAAAATGGCAATCTGTTATTCCAATGGTGGTTGAACAACTAAAAACTTAAATTTCACCCTCTTACACAAAAACAGTCTCTGGGAGTACATCTATTTAATGTTATGGCTGGCTGGGTGAAAGAGTGCTTATTTACTCAGGAAGGTGCAGCTTTATTGCTGTGCTGTACATCAGACAGGCCTACGTTCCACAAGAGTGCCGTCATAGCTCACAGACTGCTGCGTTCTCATTTCAAGGCATTTTTAGAGGAATATGCAAATGGAAAAACTGAATCAAAGCTCTGTGGTATCTCATTTTAGCAGAAGGAAAACAAAGTGGTATTTTTCTGCTGAGAAAAACTCACAATAGGGCCATCTTCCTCTTTTGAAAAACCTGTCTGTCTAACTTGGGCAAACATGCATGGAGAAGCAGGTGCCATACCATGTGGTTCCTGCTGTAGGCAACAATTTACTAGGGTCTAAAGTCAGTGTGTGTGTGTGTGTGTGTGTGTGGGGGGGGGGGGGGTTATAATAGAGATGACTCTCGCGGAGGAGGACTGGGCTATACGATTTAAAATATATAAACTGAGCAATATGATCTGAAATAAATGCCGTACCATTTAGATATTAAAATCAATTTAGGTCGGTAAGAGGTTAGAAGTGATGGTATCAATACATTTTGGGGCAAATATGGCCTCTCCTACTACTACTGATGCTACACACATTCATTAAACAATTGCTAAAGTTTCGCACTGGGTCAAATGAGGCCTACAAGCAGGATTCTGGGAGAGTTCCCAGAATTCAGCAGAATGTGGCTATGCACTGAAAACACCATTCAGTGTGTGTGTGTGTGTGTGTGGGGGGTGCTCTTCCTCTCTTATTCATCCTGAACACCAGAATAGCTTTTTCATTCTTTGTGTCCTAATAGCAGTAATTCTTACATGTCATGAATGAACAGAATATATATACCAATCTCTCAGTGAATATTAGTGAACATCAGTCATCCAACAGAACATCTTAGCTCTTTCCCAGGTGCTTGTGCTCCAACACTAACCTTGTTTTAGCATCTTGATGGCCACCTTCTGGTTCTTGCTGGTCCATGCTGCCTCCCACACCTCTCCAAAGTGCCCCTCCCCCAGCTTCTGCTGCAGCTTGAACTCCTCCCGCGGCCGCTCCCATGGCTCCATGTCGAATAGCTCCCGCTAGAAACCGGAGAGACATGGTTATAGCCCGCTGAAGCACAGCTGTGCTGCAGCATGAGGACAAACAGCAGCCCCAGGTGCAGTCAGTTTCATTTAGTCGATTCATTACCTGCTAGTACCATATTTAGACTTCTCATTATAGTGTAACACCAACACATGTAAAGAGTTACACATATACAGCACTCTTATTTTTTTTAGTGATACAGGCATGATGAATACACTTTGAGCGAAGGTCATTAGAGAGACAGATAGGACATTTGTCTTTGTTGAAGGTGTGAGCTCTTACAGTATGTACACAATAAGGAGGCTGGGGGAATATTTACTGTGTCAGCAAAGGTAGAGGTTAGTTTCATGGCAGGCGATAACAATCACCCATTCAGCAGCACAATAATGGCTAAGGGTGATCATATGGACCAATAGCAAAGGGGTTTGATAAAGAGAATATGTCTCTCTGTATGGTTGACATGATCAAACAAAGGACCACAACAAGGACATACAATATATTGGGAAAACATCTGCACATTTATTCAAAAACTGTGAAATATTACCAAAATATGAAATAGCCTTGGACTAAAAATTAAAATACAGTGTTAGAAATGTATTTCAAACCCATTGTTTTAAAAAAGTGCATAACAGAGTAGAAAATATGAATTGTTTTTAAAAAGTACTTTTGTATGCAGATTATGCATATAATACAATACCACTGTAGAACTACACCTACAAAAGACTAATGGAGAAATTATTGGACTTGATCATAATGTAAAGAGCTTATGTAACATTGTTCTTCAATTTCAGCGCTCAATCTCAATAAATATCTAAATATCTACCACAATCTTCAGACAAATCAGAAAAACATTTAGATTTGATTCAATAAATTGGACCATAATTGTCATATAACATACTTCAAATGGCATATAGACAAAAATCACATATGACTTGAAATGCTAAATAATTGGGCTCAAAACAATAAGTTGCAATATCAGTTGCAACAGTAAGTGACAAGATGAAACTGAATATATATGTGATATATATTCATATACACACGATATATACTGTATATATACTGTATATATGTGTGTGTGTGTGTGTGTGTGTGCGTGTGTGTGTGTGTGTGTGTGTGTGTGTGTGTGTGTGTGTGTATGAGAGAGAGAGTGTATGTCACTCTGTCCACTGCCTCAGTGACTCAGTCTTAGCGTCTCCCCTGGAAAGGAAGAGAGAAGAGTCTGAAGTCACGACGAGGCTTTCTGCCAATTAAATAAATAAATAAAAACAAGGCCGATCAATACAAAAACACGGGGAGGGGCATAGCAGCTACAGCCATGACATTGCCCTAACATGGCCGCCCTGACCCCAAATTAAATGACAAACGAAAAAGCCTGACCTAAAAAGGTACGCTGTGTATGCTAAAATAAATGTGCAAAAAAAATGTGAGATGGTTTCCATTATATTTAAGTTTTTTAACCACCCTTTTCACACATGGATGGATGCTATATATGTCCAAGCACATGTGCAACACTGCCGCACATGTGGGTACAGCTGTGCTTAGAAACACTGTTTCTGGGCATACCTGCTGAACACACGGTTGGTCCAGGGGACAGCCCAGGCTCTTGCTGTTGCTCTGGTAGTACCGGATGAGCTCGTCCAGAGTGGCGAAGGAGATCTTGTCAGACACAAAGTAGGCACCAATCGCTGACCGGCGTATACGAAAATGATACACTTGGCCTTCATTTCTGGCTGTTGGGGGACAAAAACATAAAAATTAATCACATTGTGTGTGTGTGTGTGTGTGTGTGTGTGTATTGATTGATATGGCCTTTGAAGGGAGATGTATATTTATTGATGTTCTCCCCTTCTGCACAGCCTTGGCCCAGTCTAGTGAACTGATTCCCTTCCTCCCTCTAGTGGAGAACCAGACCTGCTGCGGTGAATCACGTGTGAGCACATAACCTGCTAAGGAGCTGTAATACACCCATTGGTCTTGCTACATCCTTCTGTCAGTTTTATTATAAACACAATAATCCACTGGTTTAGCGATGCAAAAGAACAAGACTAATTCACACTGCATTCTGAAGTGGCATTTTAAAAACACTCGGGGCTGGACTCCAGGAATACTCCCTGCTCACGACAGTAATAAACTGGGCGTAATAGTGCGAGAATGGCTCCTGGTGAATAGAGGCCCTGCTGACCTACATTTCAGACAGAGAGGGAAATGGCAGTGCGGAATATGGGGCAGTAGAATAGAATGCCAGGGAAAGAGGAGAGGGGAGGCTCACAGCGGAGGAGACTCATTGGGATCAAAGTGGCCAATGCGAGAGTAAGGCGGGGGGGGGGGGGGGGGGGGGCGCATGGTGAAGCTCACAAGATGGGTTCTGCAGAGGGGCTGAAAAGAGATGCAAGGAAAGAGAGAGGAAGGAGAGAGAGAGAGACTAGCAAGAAATGCTGAATAGAGAGAGAGAGAGAGAGAGAAATGAGCAAGAAATGCTGAATAGCATTTCTCAGGCAGAGCGCGTTTCATTAAGATAGAAATAGTGAGGGATGGAATAAAGTGTGTAAATGAGGCAAGAGAAAACAAAGGATTCAGAGTGCTATGGTGAAGCAAGAGACCGTGTGGTAATAACCAATCCCAGTGGGGCTTTCATCAATTACCAGCTCTGATGTCTGTCCCAGCCTCCAGCCCAAGTATGATGCATGAGGGGACCAGCGGGATGGAGAGACCATGTCAGCTTTACGAAAGCAAGGAGTGCTCACCTGAGATGGTGTACTCGTCGCTGTGGCTCTCGCTGATGCGCACCAAGAAAGAGCCATTCTTGTTCTGTTGGGCCAGGAGAAGCTTTTCAGCCTTCTGTCTGTTGATGTTCCCATAGTACCATCTTCACACCAGCACACATGCAGAGAGAGACAAGAGCCTTAGACATACACAAACACAGAGGCACAAGTGCAGCCCCTTGTGCTATCAGCTATCACGTCCGTTTGAACCACGTGTGTAAAATTCAAGATGCAAATTAAGTGACTTACTTACTGCATCTAGAGGGAGCGGGTTCAGCTGATAACACTGTTCCATGATGACATGAAATTTGACCTTACTGATAGTCAGCAGATTATAGAGATTTTACTGGCCATGACATGCCATAGTACAAACTCTGTACCAGTGTGTTCACAGGGCGCGTTCCCTTAGTGTATTGTTGTGAAACCAACATGGTAACAATGAGATATTCAAAATCACAGGCAGGCACAGGCATTGCACAATTATGTTATTGGGAAATGCATATCTGGTTAATGTTCTAAATTCACTGCAAGTGGAAAAGAGCTGGCCTAGACTATTACACAGAGCATGTTTTGTAACAGCGCAATTTTTTTCAGCTCTACTTACTGTAGTCTTTGAAATAATTTCCATGAGCTATTATATTAAAAATAGAAACCCTAGCTCTGAATGCTTACATGAGACTTCAGTTTTGTTCTGTGAATGTGTCCCATAGTGACATATTCAGTAGATTATTTTAGATTCCCTTTGAGTTTGAAACTAAAGCTGTAATGTTGCTACACAAGACTTGGTGAGAGCTGCTCATCATGGAAAAGCTTTTGAAACGGGCCAACGAACTGACATCACCTGTGTAGAGAGTAAATATGGGTGTGGCTTAAGGCACACGCACACACCCGGTTTTTGAATGGCCCCAATGAAGTTCAGGTTTCGCTGAAACTGCATGATGCAGGTAAGGCTCTCAAACGGTTTGAGTCAAACCAACAGTGTAGGACCTAGATGCATGACTGGCAATTAAGTGACCTTCCCTTTCCAGTATGATATTACAAAAACATACAGAGACTTTGCATGCAACTTCAAACGTGGGCTGGTTTGTGCTAAATCCCTTGACACACTTCAGATTGGTTAATATTTTGAGCAGGACCTGAACCTTCTGTAGCACCTATTCTCATAGTGATACTCAGTCAGAAAGAACTTTGGTACAGTTAGACTATTGATATGCAAGCTTAGTTACCTCTTCATAAGTGACCTTATAGACCTATTATGAATAGTCAATTTGGTCGGTTAAGTTTTAACACACCTGGTTATGTTTTCTTTCAATCAAACGTTAATTCCCAGAATGAAATCAAAGGGTAAACATTTCCTTGGCATCCTCACTGTTGACATTTAAAGGCAACATCTCAGCACTAAGGCCTATGTTGTTACTCACTTGTATTTTGCAAATTCATCTTGAACCAAAGCTACATAGTTAGCCGGTAGTAGTCCTGACTCCAATGTGCCGGTAAGTTTTTTGGCAAGCACATAATCACCCCGCTTTTCGATGACCGACAGTTTATCACCTTCTTTCACAGTGAGCTCCTCCTCGCTCCTGGCTTCGAAATCAAACAAAGCCGCATAAAGCTGCGTTGGCTTTTTCTTGGGAGCTGGGACACTGATATCACCTGAGACTGTCCGGATTTCTGCTGGTCGTGTTATGTTCGGATAGTGAAATTCGGGCCATATCCAGTTCCATATCCTACTACAACATGGCATACAAGTGCGACAACAGTCCTCCATCCCAAGCCGATTCCTCGGGCTCTCGCGGCAACGGCGGAGGTATCCAGAGTATGCGTGGGCTGGACACGACGTTAAAAGTAAAAATGAATCAGTGGTCTTTTACAGTAGCCTATATCTCCTCAGATCGTTGAACGCCGCTACACAGCACTACTGTGATGTCCCTTCTTCGTTTTTTCGCAGTGCACTTCACAGCAGTAGGGGATCAGGTGGAACCGGTTCTGCGTTTGGATGGATCACATTCACAGAACTAAGCGCGTCGTGGGAATGCGGAAACGGCATGTTGTTTAGTGGAGTGTAATTTCGAGAGGCTGAGCTGAGAAATACATTTCATTGAGCCTGCCGAGGGAGGGTGCTCACTGTGGTTTGTCTTGTGAACGTCATCCTTAAAGACATAGGCAAGGACTCCCAGGGGATAACCTGCTCCTGCTCTTTCACTAACCACTGCAACCATCGTCATTTTTAAGGCTGGTAGTCAATAGGGATGGTAGCAGAATACCATAGCGGCTACACAGTCTTTGGCGCGGCTTTCCTCCTCTGCGTCTCCCACCAACTCTGCACCTGTGCGTCATCGTGCGCTTTATCCATCTAACAACTGAAACACTAAGACGAAATTCAGTTATATGTAAATTAAGTCTCCCAAAAATTCTAAGGATATTTAGATAAGACCTAATAAAATGCAACATAGCTTATTCTCTTCTATTCATTCTGTTACGAACGGGGCCTGTTATGTCGGCATTTGCTTCTATTGTTGTTTGTGCTATAAAATGTGTGAGGGCATCTCCAAAAACTTCCACTCTGCTGAAACTTAAGACACAGTACACAGAAATCTGTTTGATATATAGCACACAGTTTTATTAGTATATTTAGCTTTGTGAGGTACAGCTTGGGAGGAAAAAAAGAAGTCACAATTTGATGTAATGAAACATTTTTACCAAAGCCGTGACATCACAATGAAGAAAGCTTGATTTCAAATCATTGGATTCTTCAGTAATCAAATTGATATGTTAGGTCAAAGAGCCGCCAATGCTGTTTTGCATTGAAACAAACAGAAATGGAGTTTTTCATCTTTTTTCTCAATCTTTTTTTTAAGTTGTTTCACATATATATTTATCAACACTTGTTTTCTAAAGAATTTAAGTATTCAGCCACATGTACTGGAAAAAATATCCACTGTTAACACAATAAATATAAAAAAAGAATAATTATTTAATATAATTTAAATGGTATCAAAGAGGGAAATGGGCCTTCAATAAGACATTTATACACTAAAAAATTTTCTAATTTTCCTGAGGTTTTATAGTCTGCTGTTTTACAACATGGATTATTTGTATTTAACACTAGAAACCCTGTATGGGTTAGGGTGTGTCAATGGCTTATACATTATTTATATAGCAGACTCTATGAGTATTGGCGAGTGGTAGGCGCCTGGCTAGTTTAAGGCCACAGCACCCAGGCTATGTTGACTGAGGCAGGAGCGTGTCTACAAGGCAAGGACATCCAGTGGCTCAACCCTGATCAGCTCAAGTCCTCTTCCCATTGTGGTGTCTATGAACCAGGTTTCAGACACATTTAGTCCCATTTCCCTTCAATGAACATGTAATCAGATTTAAATTAAACGACAGACTGGGGTTATCGAGGGAAAGGAGTTGTATGTGACAAACAAAAATAAATCAAAACAAACCTGATAAAAGAAGAGAATTTCAAAAGTCTGTACATGTAAACATCACACTTCCACTGAGTCCAAAATGAAGGGGAATTAGTTTTTTTTTTTTCACATTGGTATTAGTTACAAAGTCAAAGCAGAACCCAGACTGTTGGTTTCTGGTGCAGTAAGATATAACAGGGAAGGAAATCAAAGAAAAAAGAAAACAAAAGTAATCCACAATACCATCAAATGACAAAGACAATGGTCGGAAAATCATTTTGCGACTGGACTTCAGCTATACACTGCCCTTGATAGAAAAATAAAAAGTTACATTTCTTTCTCCGCTGTGTATGTTTTTCTGTTCATCTTTTTGTTTTTGCTGAGCTACACATCTGACCAAAGCAGACCATTAAGAGTGTGTGTTCACTAGCAGGTGTCCCCGACAAGCGTCACTCCTGCATACCCCTCCTGAAATGTCTAGTTGGACAGTCCCTTAATGTGTGTTTGTTGGCCCTGCCCTCATCAGGGCACAAGATAAGATAAGCTCCACAGCTCCCTGGTGAATTTCCACACCTGTACAGCAAGCACACAGCAATTTGGCTGAGGACACATCCGTCCACAGTTCTCCAACATGCCTCTAGAGGGAGTACTGCTTAACTAATAGTCTATCATTTCATCTTCTTGTGTGGTTTTGATGTAAGTTGGGCCAAAATGCAAATATCCTATTGTGTTACATAACAACACTATAGTCAGGTCAACAACTTTGTGTGGTATAAATGTCCTGTGTGCTTGGAGGAGACTGTCCACCAATGAGCAGCAGGCCTCTGTGACACTGTTCAGGCAGACTGCTAAGAGTTTTGACATCCTGGTTTGGAATGTATATAGGCATACAGAGTAACGTCACTTGTGATGTTGATATTGTACAAAATATCTCTGAAAAGACCACTTACTTGCAATACAAAAAAAGTATTTATAAAATAATAATAATCGTAATAATAACTGTTACACTAATAAAAATAGAAATCATGTTTAAAAAGGTGTCGACAGTGGGGCCAACTATTAGTCCTCCAGAGGTCCCGAAGAGTCAGAAATCTGAGTAAGAATGCTCTGATTATGGCTAAAATACTCTGCGGTCTCCAAGACACACTGTATACTATAGCTGCACACAGAAAGAGGAGTGGAAATCAAACAGTGAAGATACACCTTTCCAAGATTGTCTTCTGCCTAGATTTTTTTTCAATGTTCATTTTGAACAGTTTGTTTTCTTGAAGTAGCTGTCCGTGAAAACGAGAAAACGCGCAAATGGGAAAGGAGGTGCAGGATAGTTCTGAATGGAGTATTTAGCACGAGCCTCTTCACTAAAAAATCTTGCCTCTATCGACCTTTTCTTTGATGATTTTTTTTTAACTGTCGTCCCTTGTCTTTTCTTTTCAAACAAATACACAACTTGTATCTGACTTTTTTCTTTTTAAATTCCTTCTCGGTTAAACTGTAGCAGAGCTTAGTGGCATGTGAGGTTAGAGAAATTCAGCAGCAGCGCTTGACAATGTCATTTCCTTAGTAGGGTGGGGGTGGTAAAGGGTAAGGGGTTGTTGGGGGTGGGTTGGGGATCCATCCATCACTCTGGGCCAAGCTTGCCTAAAGCACTGGATGAAGAGAAGGCTGCATCCAAAACCACTACCCTATCTCCCCTTGTCCAATCCATCGCTCAACATAACTGACATTACAAGGGCAGTCTCTTGAGGGAAGAGACAGAGAGGGATGGCAAGAGACTGAATGTATGTATGAATACGAGTATATTTGGCTGTGTGTGTGTGTGTTAAGGAAAGTGGGAAACAGACTGTCTGTCGAGTGACACAGATAGCCTGTATATTTGTGTGTGTGTGTGTGTGCATGAGTGAGTGAGAGACAGTGTATATGTATGTGTATGTAAGAGAATACAGTGAGACTAGGACACAGAGAATTGGAAAGTGACAGTGTATGTGGGGGATATATTAATCCAGAGCTCATGAATACCACGAGGCTCAGCAGTCTGGAGAACACAGAGCGCATATATAGACGGGGAATATCTCTTAGTCTGATTTGCACGGTAGGAATGCCATCTCTGTGCACTAACAAAACCTGCCAAACTCCAGGGACTGCCATCTGATCTGTGTCAAACAACAGGAATGAGAAATGAGACTCTTATGTTTCTTCTCTCCCTCCCGCCACGCCCGGCTATCTGCCTTACTCTTCCCATGGTGCATTGCAATGCGTAGATGAAAGAGCAACCCAAGGGAGAGCTGGATACTGCTGAAACAGAGCGCTGGATGGAGCCACCACAGGGAAACCAGAGCGAGGGTCAAAGACACGAGAGAGGAGAGATGATTCAGTGGCATCACCGCTCACACACACACCGCTGACACAGGGGACAAGGTGAAGGACCAGGGGAAGGAAGAGGGGGGGAGAGAGAGAACACAGTGAGGTGTAGCCTCAGACTGGTCATTTTTGCATATTTTGTTCATTTTTCTTTTGTCATTTGTTTTACCAACAGCATTTTAGAATAGACAGCTCCCACACATTTCGACTGTACATTTAACCATTCCACTTTTCATAAATAAAATATATTAAATTTTCTCTTCTCAATTCTTCAAAATGTGTTGCCGCGGGCCAAGAAATGACGCACACATAAATAGGATGCCCATGCATGGGGTAAGGATAGGGGTGTTTAACTCTATGGTGCAGGGACACAGTGGGTGCTTGCAATGCCACGGAGCCTCTACACACGTGACTCTGAAGTCTACATGAGCTCTCACACATTCAGTCACACTCATATGCGAGTTGTTTTCGACAGAGCCCTAACCTTGGCATGTGGTGACCGCAGGTAAGTGTGATCACACCTGAGCCACCCACCTAGCGTGGGTTAACCCAACTGCCGACGGTCAGGAACGCTATGATTATCAACTGCACGGTCACACTCTATCCCCCTTCAGCAGAGCCCAGCCCACACTGGTGTGAGATGGAGAACTCTTCCCTTACTCACTCCACATAAACAGTGACACCAACCACCCACCCTCCCTCCCTCAGCTGCCTGCCACTGGGCTTCTCTGCTGCATTTTCTGTGTGCAAAAGGGAGCAAAAGATAACAGTGATGTGACAGTCAACCCCTACAAGCCCGACTGTCATTGAGAAGAAAAACAAACAAAAAGAGGGGAAACCAGGCATATGAAATGTAAAAAAGAATTGAATCAATAAATTAAAGTTTGCATTTCATTCGCTATAGGTCAAAGATCTGAGTAGCCCTCCTGGAGGCTGAGGTGATGGGTCCAGAGGACTCTCCTGACCCACTGTGAGTCGGAGGTTGGGAGGGGGGGTTACGTGTGAACCTTAGGAGCTGAGCTCACTTCAAAGTGTCACAATATTCTCTCTCACAGCAAAGAAATAAGGATAAGCGCACGAGAGAGATAAGAGAGTAAAAGCAAACAGCCCTGTGAAACCAACAGAAGAATGCCAAATCACATTGCAAGCCACGAAAATAGAAATTTCACAGAAAAAAACAACAGTAAAAAAAAGTAGACGGCAGTTTTTTGTCTTTTTTTTTCTAAAGTATTTTTTTTCTTTCAAGTCTCCCATCTATCAGTTTTTCTTGCGGATTTTACAGTTTCATCAGTTCTCCTCCCACGTCTGCCTCTTCATGGTCTTGGTCCATGGATTTGGTCTTGAGGTGGTCTGGTTGTGCAGCAGGCTGGCGGTCCTGACTTCTTGAGGTTTCAGGTCTGTGGCAAATTAGAGTCCAGTCCATAGCAGCAACATGGATTAATGGCCATTTTGTTTTTTTAAAAGAAAAGAAAAAATAGTTGAGTCAACAGATATAAAGACAAGAGACAGATGACTCTGTCCTCCAAACCCCTCATTACTGAGCAGAGGAGAGCGGAGTGTAGAGGAGGGGAGGCAAAGCAAAAGGTATGAAGCATAGGGAGTTGGGGAAAAAAGCTAGATGCGATGAGCCAAAAGCCAAGGAGAGGACGTGGTGTGTGCCACGCTGAGGACAGAGAGATTTGGCATCCGAGGTGATGGGGTGGTCCGACCCATCCGCTCATGTGGAGAGCCATATGCTGTGCTGGGCCGGCTATGGCAAGTGCAATTGGCCCCTCAAAGAAAAAGTCCAAGTCCCACAGACAACACAAGTCTGAGATGATGGTGGGGCAACGACGGGTTAGGGGAGGGGGGAGGATGGGTGATATCAGGTTACCATGGCGGTGAAGGGGGTGGGGACGTCACAAACTTTCTAGTGGTAGTCAAGTCACTTCAGCTCAAAAAAATGATGCCAATATTTACACATGAAACAACACGGAAATGCTGTTGGACCAAACCCTTCACTTGAATCTCCCGTTTCCCTCACCTGAGCCTCTAAAAGCAACTCTGGTGAAGTCGGCCAGGAGTCGAGAACACAGAAGACCCGGCAGATCTGAGGTATTTTTTTTTTTTTCAAGGGTGGGTGGGTGGGGGTGTGTTTGAGGTCAGGGTGGTAGCAATGGCATCTCCTTATGCATAAGATAAGCGATCCTCCCCAGGGAGAGAACTGGGAGGGAGAGGGCGAGGTCTGGAGAAGTAGGGGGGAAAGTGCTTTAGGACACTGAGAGCATTATTTACAGCAGGTTCATAAGTCTCTCACTCTTTCCTTTCATTTGCTCACGCACGCACACGCACACACGTGTGCACACACACACACGCACACACTCACAAGAAAAGAAGAAAACGAACGAACAAACAAAAAAATAAACATTAAACAAGGACATTATTTATACTTTCCAGTTAGACAAAGTGTTTTAGTTGATAATGTGAGGAGTCTTTTTGTAAGGGGCTCTCTCTCGAGGAGGGAGGTGAAGAGAGGTGTCTTGTAAATCTCACTGGCGTCATGTATATAGCATCCTGCTTCAGAGCCCACATCACTCACCCACACGGGTCAGGGGCACAGGTGGGGGGGGGGGGGGGGGGGGTGGGGATTGTTGCCCAAATGTTTCTTCCTCTCTCTTTTCTGTTCCTTTCTTTTCAGCCCCCAGTCTCTATCCATGCTCTCAAGGCTTATCTCTCTTTTCACTCACCACTCTTTCGTTATCTGAATATTTTAGCAGTCAAAATTTATTTTAGGATCGAGGTGGGTGCGTTGAGGTGTTGAGCCCCCGAACGGAGCGAGAGGCTTGGGAGGAGAGAGAGGTTGAGGAGGAGAGCCAGGATCTGAGTTGGAGCGAGAGAGAAGCTGCGGGGGCAGTGTGGTAGCGTCACAGAGAGCAATAGAAAAGAGCACAGGGACAGGGAGGAGAGAGAGAGAGAGGGAGAGCGAGAGCAAGAAGGGTGGACGGATGAGTGTGTGGGCGCTCCAGCGTCCCTGGATCAGTTCTGCTGCAGGATGAGGTTCTCCAGCTCGTCGGCCGAGCGCAGCAGGAAGGCTGCCGACTCGCGGTAGCCGGCGATCAGCTGCCGCACGGCTGTGATCTCGGTGGGGCTGAGCTGGGCTGATGTGCCTCCGCCTGCCCCGCCGCTGCTGCCGTTGCGCCCATGGGTGTGGGCGTGGCTGTTGGAACTGGATGAGGAGGACGAGCTGGACACCAGCGACTTCATGCTGAGGTCAGTGGGGCCTGGAAGACACAGACAATTGAGACAGGCATATAGTACTTATAGTAAACAAGTTTGTGCCAAAGCCCCTGAAACAATGCAAAGTAGAAACGTATGCAAAAAACATATTCATCTAACACACATAATGTATGCTTCAAATGTATGCTGAGGTGAGAGAGGCCTTGGAGATACAGACAATAGATATACGTTTAACATTTTTACGTGAGACAATAGTTTGTGCCAAGACCTCTGTAACAATGTACACTAGAAAATTATATAAAAAAAACATTATGTACGCTTCAAATTCATTGCAAAATGCTACTGTAAAGAGTATTGATTGACTAAATGTAGCTCCTTGAAACCTTAATTTCACCAAATTACTTGGAAGCCGTTAACAGAATTTAGTATAGCAAGTACGTACTTTTAAATAATTTAAATAACTTAAATAATAATAAAAAAAATCTAAAAGCTTACAGTGTATTTTCAGAACATACTTTTAATTAAAGTGTTTTTTCTGTGTCTTCGTGCATTAATTCTGAATTAGCAGAACATTTGAAAATTGTAGCGTGGGTGTGATCTGATTAGATACTATGTAAGACCCACACACACACTATGAACACACACATGTGCACAGTGTTTAAGTGGTGTCAAGCTGTTTCGTTATTTTTCTCTTTTCTGCTGTGTCTTAAAGGCGTCTCTTTTCATCAGTCCTGTTATAAGAGTCACTTATGATCCTGTCAATCAGCAGATAACGCCCCTCACCGTTGCTCTGTGCCGTGCCAGTCGTCAGGGAAACGGGCTGTGGCATGCTGGCGCCCAGTCCGCTGTAGCCACGGTAACTGTAGTTGAGGCCTCCGTTGATGTACAGCTGATCCTGGGAGTACGCCGTGGCAGCCAAAGAGTACGCAGAGTGGGCCAGGGAGGCCGGCTCACGGGTGCTGGGCTTGTCCAGAGCAATGGGCTCCTCCTGACACACACACACACACGCGCGCACACACACACACACATGCACGCACACACGCATGCACACACACGTACGCACATACACAAACAAAAACATTAATCTATAAGATTCAGCACTACACCACCTCACCTCTTTCCTACAGTCACAACTGGGGTGTGCTCTGCACATACCCTCCACTGACGTGTGGTTTCAGTGATAATGTCACTATCAGTCCTTCACCACAGTAAAAACCACATGTCATCTGGCCTTTGGAACAAGGAACACATCTGGCCTTTGGAACAAGGAACACATCAGCCCAAAGATTAAATGCGCACATGCGTATTTGTAACCATATATAAATAAATGGCTACAGGCCTGCAGGCTGTATAGCTCTGCAAAACTGTGGAGACAACCGCTGACATGTTACAGTCTTTCCCACTCTTGTGGCACATTATTTAGATGTTAGTTGCCACATTTCTTAGATGCTTAGATGTTTACACGTCCTTACTGAATGGTGTGAATGACATAACATAATCACATTACCACATTACATTGTGAGTGTTAATCAAGCCTATCAATCAAACCTAATGATTCTCTGTTAAAAAACCTAGAATTCGGACCTTGTGACAGGCACAGATCCAAGCCCATGGATTATATTTATTATGCTGTGCAGAGAACTGGAAGAAATATCTGCAAGCTACAAAATTGAATTTCAAAGTAAAAAGGTTTGTTGGCTTAGAAGTTAAATAGAATCTTTGTGGTCAAACCTGGGACACATCAATCTGTCTTATCTATATCTGACTACTATCCTGACATATTTACTGTATATATAGAGAGTACTCTAATTACTGGGCTAACAAATAAGCCTAAATAAATAAATACATATTTACATGAATGACATCAGCTTAGTGGACAAAATACCACAAAATAGGTAAGGATAGCCTGCAAAACCTTTAGACAGACAAAAAACATTATATACCAGGGCCCATGCAAATTCTGATTCCAAACAGTTCTGTCAAACCGGTTTAGTTTTGCCACTGGCCAACTGTCTACACTCTCTAAATGGGCAAACAGAGTCCATCAAAATGGTTTTATGTGTAGACTGCGATAAAGTGGCACAAGATACCCTGCTGTTGCCCCTGTCTGCCACAAGACACACTGGCATCCAGCCCAGTGTCACTGGCATGCACTCTCCTCCCGCCTACAGACCTACAACACACACTCCTACTGTATACATATGCACACACTGCAAAAAATTATAAAGAAAGCTCAAAGTAAGTATTTTTATACTAAAAACAATACTAACTAGATTTTTTTTTATCTTAATATAAGATTATAACACTTGGTTATAAGATAAGATATCATTTTTTGCAGTGCAGATATAATATAGGACACAGCAATGATGACAAGCAGTGATCATACAGAGTGAGAGAGAGAGAGAGAGAGAGAGAGAGAGAGAGAGAGAGAGAGAGAGAGAGAGAGAGAGACTCACATGTGCCTGGTAGACGTCCATGCGCATCCTCTTGGCGGCCTTGCGTGATTCACTCTCGCAGGCGGCAGCCAGGATGTTCTCCGCCATGGCAGAGGTGAGGTGAGGTGGCGTCGGTCGAGTCTGGAGAAAACAAACAACAATAAATAAACACTACGCTATGGGTGTTTGCAGCAGTCTACCAGTCTTTTTTTTTTTTACGATTCGGCCTCTTGTCTACATTACCCTGGTGTTTTCGAGCTCTGGAAACAGAAAGATTTGAAAACACTGGCGACCCCGTTTTATTTGAAAATGCAGGCTTCGCGTATTCGTGTGGACGCGGGAATCAGAAACATGCTTCATTTCATTCCCTCCACCTGATCTGTAACTCAGAGTGGCTCAATAAAGCACTGTGAGCACAGTGAGGGGCTTCACTCCAGCACCAGGGACAGAGAGACTTTCTCAAACAAAACATGGAGGGCGTCCGATTATAAATCATTTATAATGTCTAGTTTTAGTGCAAGTCACTGTGAACACACACACACACACATACACACACAGGCCCACATACCTCCATGCCGTTCTTCTTCATGCGGCGGCAGGACTTGAGGTAGGTACGTATGCGTTTGCGAGCGCGCTCCTGAAACTCAGGAAACTGGCGGCAGCACGACTCGATGATGGCCTGGATCTTCTCCTTCGGCTGCTTGGAGATGGGCACCATTCGGTCCAGATTTTCATCCACAAAGAGACGCACAAACATCTGCCAGGGACAGGCGTTGGATGAGACGGGAAGGAGATACAGACATAAGTAAAGATAAAGATAGGACAGAGAGAGACAGGTAGGAAAAAGAAAGAGCAAAAAGTAGAAAGGGGAAAAAAAGGGAAATATGGCAAAGATATGGGGTTAAGCGGTAAGAGCAGTAAAGACATGTAGAGTGGAGATAAGGGATTCAGCAGGTGTAGCATTTGATGGCGCAGATAACAGCTACAGCGGGAATATGGCAGATGAGTGTCTTACATTGAAGGCCTTTAACCGCTCTGGGTCCACTCCCTCAGTGTCGTTGATCTTATCGTTGTCGTCATGGTCATCATGGTCATCGTCATCGTCGTCGGCTGCCTGTGCACGGCCCATGGTGAGGTCCTCTGGACAGATCTCCATCTTCACAGAGTCATAGCTACCTGAGCTGTATTGAGGAGACTGCACACACACAAGCACACACACACACACACACACACACACACACACACACACACACACACACACACACACACACACACACACACACACACACACACACACACACACACACAAACAAGCACAGACACACACACACACCCAAAACAGAGATGCAAAATTACCAACAAAAGCAGACACAAAAAAAACACAAAACACAAAAACACTGTGGGGAAGAGGGAGCACATAAAGTAAGGCAAACAAGGACGGAGGTAAGCTTTTCTGAGCACCAAGTCATCCCCCCAGAGAACAATGACAGCAAGGCCATTCAGAGAAGCGGCCACCAATGGAGACGGGCATGAAAATATTATATAAGAAATCCTAATGAAACAATTCATCCATCCCTATTCGCCAGCCTTTAAATAAAGCCTAACATCATGTCCACTTTTTCCAAGGTCTACGTACATTGTGAGCTGCAAGATCTGCTCATCTTGCATCACCACTCAATGGCCAGTGGCCAATGGTCGTGTTTGTATGTATGTACAGGTGAGAGAAGGATGTAAGAAAAAAAGACTATCTGGCTGCACAACTCTCCATTCACTGGCTATTCTGCAACGATTCCAAATTTCTCAAGAATGTCCCATTCAGGTCGTCTTTTCTTCCAGGCTCATCCTTTTAGAACTCTCCATCCATTCTCTATTCTAAGAGAACAAAAAGGCTAGGAGGAGGTATATAAAGAGTCGGTCTTTTATGCTGATCAGCCAAGTAAGCTGTGTGTGTGTGTGTGTGTGTGCTTGTGTGTGTCTGTGTGTGTTTGTGTGCGTTTATGTTTATGTGTATGTGTGTGTGTGTGTGTGTGCCTACATGTGTGCGCATGTATCTTTATGTGTGTGTTTGCGTGTGTTCATGAGTGTGTGTGTGTGTGTGCATGCGTAGTGTACAGTCACTAAATTTACACATTAATTAATTTCTTGTATGGCCCCCATGAACGGAATTTCACGAAACTTGGCATGCATTCAGAGGGTGTCAGAATGATCCTACACCTTCAATTTTGTGCAGTTTTGACGTTGTCAGACAGAGATATCTGCGATTACAACACCTCATTTTTGCTTTTTCATTTTCAAGTAGGTGGCACTATATATCAAATGAGTGGTTGACAAGGCCCCTTGAGACCAACATACTAAAAACATGTGGTCCTATTAGGCCCTACGGTTCTCAAGATATTCACAGAAAAATGTGTCTCCGCTCTACCCTCCTTTCAGGGGGTCCAGGGGGTCCTGACTTATTGATAACGGTGGGTACTGTAGCTTGCGGCTTCCAGTTTAAACCTTTGTTTACTAAATGTTTAGTGTGGTTGTTATATAGTTACCATTCAAAACAGCATTGATATAGCCCGGTTAAAACCAGACCCTTCTCAGTCGTAACTGAGAGTGGGTCTGGGGAAGGTTCGTTCACAGCCCATTTCCAAAGGGCGTTCCCAAATGGACGCCGATCAAAATGCCTCGGACGCAATCGGAGAGGCCAAAAACCAATCAGAGCAACGAAAGAGACAGAGTGACGGAAACACACATTTGCAACACTGTCTGGTTGTAGGGAGAAGCAGGAAGAATTAACCACTTTTTAATTAAACGTAGGCTAATTTACAAAGACATCATGCCTGAAAGCTAATATTTTGTCACTATTACATCTGCCTTCTGTCAAACACAATTGCATTTTCAGCTCTGAACAAAACCGTTCACGTTCAAACGAGCAATTTCTTTCTGGCTGACCGGGACATTTAAAAAAAAAAACGTGGCTTCTTCAACATTCTTCAATATCGTCATCGTGTAAAGCCCGCCTCAAGGGTTCTGATTGGTGCCTCCATCTAGGAAAATTGGAAATGGGCTAGAATGGGTCTTGGCCAGACGGACTTTGAGAGCGAATCTCGAATTTGCCGGAAGTACGTCTGGGTTTTTCCCAGGCTAGCATTGATATGGAATGGTGATTAACTTTTTTACCATATCTACTTCATAGCCACCCTACCAGACAATCAGAAAAGATTATTTCTTCTCTCTGGGTGATAAACCGTATTATATCACTATAATGACATTTGCTGTCGATATAATCACTTTCCTACATACTTTAATTGAGTGTTAAACTTCCTAAAGACTTCTCAAGGTATACTTCTCAAAGATATTTTGCTTTATTTTCAGAATCAAGAAGGCATCTATCATAATAATATTTATGTTTTAACGGAAGCAAGAATCAGCTATTTTCAGATTTGTTTTGAATGAGCACAAGTAAGCAATTATGTACAGGTTGAATTAAAATTAACTATGTGGTAAATTTAAAAGACTAATGTATAGCCAAGCAGCCTCAAGGGATGATGATGCATATCCATGCGAACCAGGCCTGCTGTATGTAATCTAATAGACTCACCCAGCATCGAATAAATGGTGCACATTATTTTTGTGGACAATACGGTAAACTGATTAGTGCTGCCACTAACTACTAATTTTCTAATGACTAATCTTTCGACTAATTTTTCAAATTAGTCGACTAATCTAAACAACTATTTTTTTTTAAATAAATCAAGTGTTTGTTATTTCGTTGTGTCCATTTTATGTTGAACTCAACTGAAGGGCCAAAACATAAAATATATATTAGCCTACTTTTGTTAGAAGCTCATTAAGTAAACTGTTCAAAAACAGTATTAACAATCTAAGCATAAGTATCTGCATTTCCATTAGGCTAATCTGTGAGAAGATTTTACCCAACCCAAAACTTTGCAACAGAGATCATTTTTGAAAATCCAAGTGATGGAACATTGTCAAAATTAGCATCATTTGTGCATCTAGGTCAAAGGCCAAAAATTGTACTGGCAGTTTTACTGAACTTATTGTGCATGTGATATATGCAAATTAGGTCAGTTTTTTTCCATAAAAGGATGAAACTTGGTATACTTGTACAGTTTGGAGCTCTGAACATTTTCAGATATAAATCCATTATAAAAAAAACCTAATGGTCGCCGAGGCAACCAGGGCCGCATACAGTTTTGAAATACCGAGGTCCAAAAACCGAGGACCCCCATACAGTAAGCACCAACAATTGCACTAATGGACATTAAGTAGAGAGGGTGAAGGAAATGGGAGGTTGGCTATGGCCTTTGTGAGGACCACCAAGTACCACTAATAACTGTTATTATACAATGTCCATGTACCAAGTTGCAGGAACAAAAGAACCAATTTTGACCTCATGCTGAGATGGTTGGAGAATGTGGAAGTCAGCAAAAGTGCTTTGAATGGCAGGCATCGAAAAGCAGTTGCTGCAGTAGTCTTTGACTTGTATTATTATGACTGCCGCACTAACAAAGTGGCGGTCAAATAGGTTTAGTCAGAGTTTGTTTTTTCTTCCGGATATTTTATTTGTTTATTTTTTCTTCAGTAAATTTCTGTCAACCACTCCCGGGACACTTTGATCTTTCATCCACTGCCGCACCGGGACCCCCAAAAGGAGGTAGGCCGGACACAGTTTTCTGTGAATATCTGGAGAACCATAGGGCCTAGGATGACCAACTTTTCGTATGTTGGTCTCAAGGGGCCATGTCAACCTAGCCTGGCTAGCGCCACCACTTCTCAATGAGACGTGGTCTGGGAACCAAACGTTCATTTTCTCGTATTTGAAAAAAATGCCCAGATCCGTTTATTGGGTGCCACGGATGTCTATCAAATGCGTCTGTGCATAGCTCATCATCGTCTTGCTTTCCCCCTTGTTCTGTGATTGGTCCCCTATCTCAGGCGAAAATTTGCTCCATGGTCTCCAGGCTGCCTTAGCAGCGTGAATCAAATCGTGCGCAGGGCAGCATGGGAACACCCAGGCTAATGTCAACCCATCCCATATCCACTCATTTGAGGTATAGCACCACCTAGTTAAAAATGAAAAAGCAAAAATGAGGTGTAATCGTAGGTGTCTATACACATAAAACACACACACAAACACACACACACACAGTAGCCTACACATGCACGCACATACGCACATATTTATTCATTTGACAGCCTACAGCTATCGAATGGCAACGGATTATAGCATATGCAACTGAAAGACGCTGTACATGCGACTGTAACTGTGTGTGACAAATAAATCCCTGTTGATCATTACAAGCACATGAGGTAGGCTATTTGATTCAGTTGTCGTTCATGTCATTCCACTACAATAGTGATCAATAGGCTACTCATGTAAAGAAGCAATCAACACATCAAAGAAAAACGTCTACGTTTCTAAAGTCATCTAAGGGCCCGTCCACACGATGCTGATTTTTTTTGAAAACCAGTAAAGTTTTTTTTATCGGTCAGGGGTGGGCAAACTATGGCCCGCGGACCGGATCCGGCCCGCTAAGCACTTTAATCAGGCCCGCCGAGCATTTAATTAAGTTATCAGGCTGCTTACTATTTTTGCAATAGAGACAATGTTGGTTAGCTTTACTGCAAACTACTTTTCACTCTTGTTAGAGAACATTTACAATGTCAAAGTGGAGTGGTAAAATAAAATGCTTTGAATACAGGCCCTGGTTTCCAAGATTTTTGTTCAAAGCAGAACCAGCATTGTGAGAGAGAAATGATGATATCAATTTACCATTCAATTGTACATTCTATTCTATTCTACAAACAAAACAATCATGCCGTTTCTCAGCATGTCTTTGCACTTTTGTTGAGAATTCCCCATGAATTCCAAAGGCAGCTGTGTGGTTGATGCTTGCATTCACCTTGTTGCCGCAGTCCCTGATGTCTCTGTCGAGGCGCAGGTCGGCGGGAAGTGGCAGCGGGATGCCTGCGGCAGCGTACTTGCCAGGGTACTTGCGACGCAGTTCCTCCATGGCGGAGTCCAGCGGGTAAGCGGGCCCCAGCAGGGCTCCGGGGGCCAGACGCTCGCTTAGTGTCACCACGTGCGACTGCTGCTCACGCTCCTCCAGCGAGGACGCTGACGATGACGTGGTGCTGAAGTCCAGGGGAGGCGCCACCGGTGGTGGACCGGACGTGCCGTTGCCGTTCACGGCTTGGCCCCCAAAGGCCCTGCCCGAGGAGCCTGCTGCCGTGACAATGCAGAGAGCGGAGGTGGAGCCCGCTCGGCTGTTGGGGGCCGGACCCACCACTAACGAGGAGGGAGGAGTGACAGCCAGAGGCCCGTTCCCACTGCCACTCTCAGACGAGGAGTCATCTGGTTGGAGGAGAGAAAGGGAGGGAAGGAGAAATGCAGAGACGTCAGTCTTGAGGAAACAGACAGTATCATACCACTGCAATAAAACATGAGCCACTGGCTTCCACCTCAAAAAGACAAATACAAAAAACTCTACATCGGGTAATAAAAGGAGAGCAATGAAACTGAAAAATAAGGTAGAAAATTACATGAGTGCATAAGCACGTCTCTCTGATGTAAACATTTTCTGATGTGTCACACTTGTGTGTGGTTGGTGAGAGCGTCAGCAGGGGGCAGTGTTTAGCAGCTCATGCGTGGGCTGAAGCCTGGAACTCCTGGGTTGGTGCAGAGGGAGGAATGGATGAGTGCTGTGAATTAGTTTATTAAAAAGATCCAGGCCTGGAGTGGAGCCAGCACTGTCATGAGAGCAGAACCACGCTCCCAAGCTCTCCTCTCCATGCCACTCAAGGACACTAATATGACCCCACATCAGACGCACAATCCTCGACACCACACACGACTCACTACCATATGCGTGCAAACTATTAATCCACTGTCCATCCACTTTCTAAAGACACCTTCACCTAAACCGATGCGTCTTACTGGCCTCTTGTTACTCCCCCTACACACCCTCCACAATATCTATATCCTGGGTCCATCAAATCGCTTGCAGGCAGCTTAGAGGCGTGTTTGCGTGTGTGTTCACTGATGGCGCCTTTGTCTGGCAGAGGGGGGCTCTTGAAGACTGACGCTTTTGTTTTCCCCGTCCCAACTGTGCAGAGCTGCGGTCAAGGACACACAAAACACAGCTCACAAAACAAAGGTCCTCTACTGCTATATTGTGTGTGTGTGTGTGTTTGTATCAGACTCTTATATAGGAGCACACACATTACTAGCTGGATGTATGACTGAAGTGTGTGTGTAGATTTGGCTTGGAGTCACCGTGCTGCGTAGGGAGAGTGACACAGTGCTGTGAGGGCAGTATTGGGGTCAGCTTCCAAAGCCTCCACTCAGAGAGGGAGGGGGAGGAGAGCCAGAGAGCAGGTCGGGGGGGGGGGCAGGAAGCCAGAGAGAGAGGGAGAGAGAGATGGGGGGACAGCAAGAGAGAGAGAGAGAGACAGTGAGGGATGAGAGAGAACAGATCACTAAAAAGGAGAGGGAGGGGTGCTGCAGAGATGCAGAGAGCACATGAATGAATGAGAAAAAGAGGAAAAGGGAGAGAGCAAGAGACAGAGAAAAAGAGAGAGTGAGAAAGACAGAGAGATAGAGAGAGTGCAGAGAGCAGAGCGCGCATGTGGGAGCTCAGGAAACAGGTCAGTGGGTGGGGGGTAGAGAGCAGGTCATGGGGGAGAGAGGAGCGCAGAAGAGGGGGATGGCTGGACAACGCCAGAGTGCAGTGGATGGAGGGAATGAGTGACTGAGGGTGGGTGGGAGGGAGGGAGCAAGCAAGCAAAGAAAAGGAGAAATATGAAAAAAGGAGCGAGGGAGGAAGATGATGATAATGACAGAGAGAGAGAGAGAGAGGGAGGGAGGCAGCTGTGGAGGAGAGTGAAAAGAGGCAGAGGAAATGGGAGAGTGCAAGAGAGTGTGTGAGAGGAGGGGCGGCCCTGGTGGAGGAAAGGGAGAGGGAGTATTTATTAGAGTATAAAAAGTATTCATGCGCGCAGAGGAAGGCCAGCCTAATTCCTGCCAGCTCAACACAAATCCCCCCCCAGCAAGACCACTCCATCCTGCAGGAGATCTCACACCCCTCTCCTGACTCTTAAAGAGACACACACACACACATACACACACCCACACACACACATACTCCTCTCCCTCTCAGCATATATATCCATTCACGGCAGTATTTGTATGGGTGAAATGATGCTCTGTCCAGGATGCAGTTTTCTTTCTTCTGAGCCACTGCTGTCACTGCCTCGGCAGAACTCTTAGAGATAACGACGCCAAATAAACAATTTGCTTGCCACGCTGCAGGCAATTGGCATATCAATGAGACTTTTGAAGTCAAGATCTGAAAATAAAAGATCTCTTTTTCTCTCCCCAGGTTTGGAGTGATTTGTCGGATGATGACGGCACATCAGCAACTGTGGCAGAAATGAATGAGAGCATGTTTACAGTGTGTCTGCTTTTAGACACGTATGTATTCTTTTCATGTGTCTGTGTGTGTGTGTGTCTGTGTGTGTGTGTGTGTGTGCAATTTCTGTCAAAAGACATATGGAGACAGACTTCAGAGAGGTACGCATTCAGCCAGAGGATGATCCTATCCTTTCCCCATACAAACTAAGCATACAATAAACACATCCTTGAAACTATTTGTGGGAAGACTGGCCAAATCTATCTCTAGGCAGAAGGTGTGTGTGTGTGTGTACGCACACAGGTAAGGACCTCCACTTTGGCTTCACTAGAAGTGTGAAGTGCTTTCTCCAAATACCTAGGTGTGTCACATAGTGAAAAGGCTTGTACCACAATGAGGATCCATAAACAACAACAGCTATTGCAAGCTAGTGCAAAATTCGAATTGCAATTCTGCTTCCTGTTTGCTACCGCAATGGAAATGCAAGTGAAATTCAAGAATTGAATTGGAATTTAAGAGCCAGTTTCAATTCAATTCTGGAATTTTGCACAACCCTGGCTATTAAGGACAGGTACATGCAAGCATAATGTGCGCTTGCACAAAAAACTCAGGTTTGTAAGTGTATGGTGACATACCTGTATCATTGAGCTTAAGGCTTCTGAGACTTAAATGAGAAGATCACAGCTTTTGAGGCTGTAGTTATGAGCTTCTCGCACACAACCTATTGGACCAATTGTAAAATGTCTATAAAGCACATTTAAACACAGCTTCCAAATTATAACAATAAACTTAAATACAGTAAACAATAAATACAATATGAGACCTACAACAGCAAAAACACATATCAACAACAACCAAAGGACAGCAAGGGACATGCATAAGGAAACAGATGGAAGGTTAGGATAGATGTTAATGCTACTGTCCATATGAGTGTTTCATACTATCTCTACTAACACTTTGCATGGCACACACAACCCCTCTCCAGGATTATTCATAATACCTGTGCTGCTCTCAGCTCAGCAATAATGCCCAGTCAGGTTTCAATTAGTCGTCATCATCTCAGCTTGCATGGTGCCACAAGTGTGTGTGTGTGTGTGTGTGTGTGTGTGTGTGTGTGTGTGTGAGTGAGTGTCAGTATGTGTGTGTGTGTGTGAGTGTCAGTGTGTGTGTGTCATGAGCAGGCGTCCTGGCAGGTGGTGGATGAGTGGGCGCTCTCCTGCAATCCCTGTTACCTGTCAAAACTGCGCCCCATCACAACCAATCAAATGCTCTGGTTCAATTTTCTCAGCGTGATGTACCGGTGGCCTGAGGAATCACCATAACAACATGGAGATTTCATTATGGGGTGTTATCCACATGTTGGGCAGGCGGTGGGGGCAGAGACTTGAGCTATGCTAAAGACACCAAGACTACAAGAGATGTGCCTGGATGTTAACATGCATTATCCAGCTTCCCTCTTAATGCGCACTCCATTTTCCTCACAGAGTAACGCTCCTCTGAGACCACACACTGCTGGCAAGAAGCATGGGAGCTGTGCTGAGAGCTGTGGGTGTGTCAGACAAGTGTGTGTGTGTGTGTGTGTGTGTGTGTGTGTGTGTGTGTGAGAGAGTGAGAGCAAGAGAGAAAGTGTGTGTACATGTGTGTGTGTGTCTGTGTCTGCACGTGTGTGTTCAAAAATACCGGGAACAAGCAGCATACCGATAGAGGTACAGCTTGTGTTGTCATGTGTGTGTCTGTGTGTGTGTGTGTGTGTGTGTGTGTGTGGTCCCTGTAGGCACTGACCCCTGCTCTATTGGCGTGTCCCTGCGGTTCTGGTAGGCTGAGTGTTAACTCACCGTTACTGTGTACCAGTGCTGCTGTGTGCTGGCGCGGTGAAATCCCTCCCACCCCAGGCGGTAATTGGCTGATTTTTAATTCATGGCAACAACCTCCAATTAGGCGGACCCCTCCGCGGGGACGCTGCTGGCTCCCTCCTTCGCTCGCTCACGGGTCCCGCTGTCTTCCCTGCCTTTTGTTTGAGCTTGCCCACCTCTATTGCAGAGTCTCCAGCATCCCTCTCCCTCTCTCTCCTCCTTCCCATCCCATCCCTCCCCCTCCTCTCCCGTCTCTCACTAAAATCTCACACCCACACCCATACCCATCACCACCACCACCCACCCACCCACAGCCATCTCCCTCTCTCCTCCTCACTCCTGAAACACAGTATCCCAGTTCTCCCCCTCCCCCTCGCCTTTTCTCTCTCTGCGTCTTTTTTTTTTTTTTTGCTTCTCGGATAAAGACCCAACCCTTTTCTGCTCCCCCCCCCACCTCCCCTCTTTCCCTTCCCCAATCCTCTGCTCTTTTCCTCTCTCCCTTTCCCAATCCTTCCCTCTCTCCCTGACTGAGAGGGAGAGGCCGCCCTGCTCCTTCTCCTTCCTCTCCTCGTGTCTCCTCCTCCTGCGCGGCTGACAGGGCGCACCAGCTCCTGTGGATCCTGAATGTCACGGTGATGCATGGGAGTGTTTAGCAGGCTAGGGGGGCACTTGGTTTTTTGGGGTGGGGGGGGGGCAGTGTTTGTATTTAAGAGGGGCTGGGTCTGCAAGGGACAAGGACACACAAGCACACGCTGACACATAAGCTTTTGCAGCACACCCATACACACCCACACACCGATACACACACACACACACAGTCATTCAGAGTCATGTGCACTTGGATGCAAAGACACAAACACACTGATTCACCCTCCTACAGCTGGTCACATGCATACATATGTATGCATACATGCATAAACACACATTCACACACGTGCCTTTCTAGGGGCTTAGGAGGACTTTGGCAGGTGAAGGGGTTGTCATCGAAGACTGTCAATCATCACCTTCCCTGTAATGCCCCTCTGTGGGAGATGAAAGACTGCAGCCTGAACACTGCCTTAGCCATCCAGCCTGGTTCCATTTCCCACCCTCTCTCTCTCTCTCTCTCTCTCTCTCTCTCTCTCTCTCTCTCTCTCTCTCTCTCTCTCTCTCTCTCTCTCTCTCTCTCTCTCTCTCTCTCTCTCTCTCTCTCTCTCTCTCTCTCTCTCTCTCTCTCTCTCTCTCTCTCTCTCTCTCTCTCTCTCTCTCACTCACACACACACACACACACAAACATACACATCCTCCAACAAACTGCAGACACACAAAGGGACCAAGACACCCTCCCAATCTTCATTCAGTCCATCCAGGAATTTGCAATGTTGTAATCGGATCGCAACAATTAACTCGTATTCAACAAATCCCTGCATATCATCTTGAATTCTGGGGCGACCTTGCAATTTTGTCCAAACACCGCAACATTTCGGCATATTTGACCAATCATTGTAGATTCCGCAAGAAATTTCACCTGCCACAACAGTCCCTCGTGCAGAATATTGAGCCAGATGCCCCACTCACTTCTGCAGACACCAGAGACTGTCCTAAAACTTCGTTCCTCTGAAGTTTTGATGACAATAAATAGAAGGCTAATATTAATTATCTGCTTACTTGCATAAACATTCTCCAGGATTTCGCAGAGATTTTTTTAGATTGTTGCAACCTAAAATGGCTGATTTCGCGACAACATTTCTAAAAAATTGCGATGGGAGTTGTGTTTTAGGCATTTGTTTTGTGAAGAAATTGCGAGAGCAAGTGAAAATTGCAAAAATAGTTGCGATTTTTAAAAAAAAAAATTATTGAGTTCAACTAAGGTTAGTAAAAATAGTAAGGATTACAGAAAATCAAAGTAGGCCTATATTATACAATCTCAAAAGATCTCCGCGAAATCCTGGAGGGACTGTTCGTTAACACTTACGAACAAACAACACCAAAAAACCCACATCATATTCCACACCATACGGCATACTCAATCTAACGCCCCCACACACTTCTCCATGTTCGCACCAATTCCCAGTTTGGAGTCTATTGTGTGTGTGTGTGTGTGTGTGTGTGTGTGTGTGTGTGTGTGTGTGTGCATGTTCCCTGCATGAGAAAGATAGGGATATTACCACCCCAAATCTCTCTTTGTCTCCCAGGGTTGGGCACATGTTAAACAGAGTAAATCGGTCCCAGTCACTAAAAGCAACTCGAGCAGTTTGCAGTCCAACCCCGTATCTAATTGAGTGCTGGAAATATGCAGCCATTGCGACAGTGTTTGGAATAACAACATGTTAATTAAAAAAATGAGCGATGCATCAAGCCTCGCTTTGCTTTAACTCCCCCAGCCTCCCCCCCCCCCCCAAAATGAGCACAAACATTTTAATCAATATGATTTAATCTGTAACAGTCAATTCTATATTTTATAGAACCATGGCATAAATCAATGCTTCCATTGTATTCCGGCTGGTGTACATTGATTTAAATAAGCTGAGCTGATTAAAACCATGGCATTAATTAAGGGAATTGTTTCTTTAATGCAGCGAGGGGGCCAATAAATTAAATTCCACTTTGCCATGTAC
>NW_027468881.1:9723383-9728085 GCF_046254945.1 Alosa pseudoharengus | reverse complement strand
TGCCACAACAGTCCCTCGTGCAGAATATTGAGCCAGATGCCCCACTCACTTCTGCAGACACCAGAGACTGTCCTAAAACTTCGTTCCTCTGAAGTTTTGATGACAATAAATAGAAGGCTAATATTAATTATCTGCTTACTTGCATAAACATTCTCCAGGATTTCGCAGAGATTTTTTTAGATTGTTGCAACCTAAAATGGCTGATTTCGCGACAACATTTCTAAAAAATTGCGATGGGAGTTGTGTTTTAGGCATTTGTTTTGTGAAGAAATTGCGAGAGCAAGTGAAAATTGCAAAAATAGTTGCGATTTTTAAAAAATGTTTTTATTGAGTTCAACTAAGGTTAGTAAAAATAGTAAGGATTACAGAAAATCAAAGTAGGCCTATATTATACAATCTCAAAAGATCTCCGCGAAATCCTGGAGGGACTGTTCGTTAACACTTACGAACAAACAACACCAAAAAACCCACATCATATTCCACACCATACGGCATACTCAATCTAACGCCCCCACACACTTCTCCATGTTCGCACCAATTCCCAGTTTGGAGTCTATTGTGTGTGTGTGTGTGTGTGTGTGTGTGTGTGTGTGTGTGTGTGTGTGTGTGTGTGTGTGTGTGTGTGTGTGTGTATGCATGTTCCCTGCATGAGAAAGATAGGGATATTACCACCCCAAATCTCTCTTTGTCTCCCAGGGTTGGGCACATGTTAAACAGAGTAAATCGGTCCCAGTCACTAAAAGCAACTCGAGCAGTTTGCAGTCCAACCCCGTATCTAATTGAGTGCTGGAAATATGCAGCCATTGCGACAGTGTTTGGAATAACAACATGTTAATTAAAAAAATGAGCGATGCATCAAGCCTCGCTTTGCTTTAACTCCCCCAGCCTCCCCCCCCCCCCCCCCCAAAATGAGCACAAACATTTTAATCAATATGATTTAATCTGTAACAGTCAATTCTATATTTTATAGAACCATGGCATAAATCAATGCTTCCATTGTATTCCGGCTGGTGTACATTGATTTAAATAAGCTGAGCTGATTAAAACCATGGCATTAATTAAGGGAATTGTTTCTTTAATGCAGCGAGGGGGCCAATAAATTAAATTCCACTTTGCCATGTACACAAAATAGCCTCGACGAGACTTGAGGCGCGGAATGCGTAGCAAGGCCGGAGGATGTCCCCGCAACTCAACGCTCAATTCAATCAGTTTGGTCCGGACGCTTCAGGGGGAATCAAGGCATGAAGCAAGTGATCTAAAAATACTGTTCAACCATGTGGAGACCACGCACACACAGACACAGACACACACACACACGCACACACACACACACACACACACCAACACACACACGCACACTCACCATCACACAGAGCTCGAAGCATTGGGTTAACATGCTGATGCACACAGAATAAGGCTGAGATACTCCTGAACACATGCAGTGGCGCACTCTGTATTCATTTAGCCATGTGTTTGCACAAACATTGCAATAGAGCAAACACATACATACACACAAACTCGTCACACAAGTGGCTAAGAGGGGACATAAAAATGCCTGTAAAATGAATTATGTACATATGATGAGCTGATGCATGCGGGCGCGCGGGCACACACACACACGCGCACACACACACACACCAGCGAGAGCACCAGAGGCTGGGAGCTGCAGGGGTCAGGGTTGTGGGTGGAGAGTGAGACACATGTGACCTGACACTGAGGGACACAGGAGAGAGTGTGCAAATGTGTATTAACACACACACACACACACACACACACACACACACACACGCACACATTAACACACTACACCCGCTCCGCCATTTGAGAAATTGTTGACACATACAGTAACAGGGGACAACAGCCTGCTGGTCTGGACTTCTGCACACACACACTGACATGAGCAAATGGAGGTGTGTATGTGTGTGTGGAGGTTTATAGTAGTGTGAGCTCTCTGTTCATTTTGGTGTGATGCATGAGGATTTCTGTAGGGATCCCTCCATGTACAGGTCCAAATGATCATTTGTATTTGCATGTTGAATATACATTGGCATTTTCTCTTCCCAATAGAATATAAGCCAAATGTACATTTCATTTCCATTTTCCTAGCCCACAATTCAAGGCAGGATAATCATATTACATGTTTGAACATTGAACATTTTATTAATGTCACCATAATGAGGAAAAAACTAAAAGAATTCTCCCACTAAAGGCACTGGCAAGCGGAAAAGTCTAAAGTATTCATCTGAGATTTCCCCCAAATAAAGCTGCAGGCCTAAATCAAATTAAGCCAAATTATCTCATATTAAGCACTGAAATGCTCCGCCCAAGTGGAATATATATATATATATATATATATATATGTGTGTGTGTGTGTGTGTGTGTGTGTCACTGTCCAAAACTGTGGGAAACTGGCTCTCTAGTAATCTCCAAAGACCTTTTCCAAATGGGCTAATCAGACTGCTGGCTTTGTCTGATCAGCCTCAGACAAGCCTCTCCACCTGCCAAAACCCACAGGCAAACACACACACACACACACACACACACACACACACACAGAAAGGATTTTTGAAAAGCACTGCAACCAGGTCAGGCCTTGTGTGTACACGTGTGTGTGTGTGTGTGTGTGTGTGTGTGTGTGTGTGTGTGTCGCTCAGTTTTGGCCCAGGATGAGCGAGTAACACACACACACACACACACACACACACACACGGAAAGGATTTTTGAAAAGCACTGCAACCAGGTCAGGCCTTGTGTGTACACGCGTGTGTGCGTGTGTGCGTGTGTGTGTGTGTGTGTGTGTGTGTGTTTGTGTGTGTGTGTGTCCATGCCTGAGAGATTGTATTATCTGTCTGCAGCAGTGGCCAGCTAAAAGTCACAGCGAGAGAGCTGCATTTTCTTAATCAATACGAGGTCATCCACCAACCAGCAACACATGGCTGGCTCATAATATCCTGCTCTTACATTTATACTATTAACCAGCCCTATTTATCAGGCAGGGGGGATTGATTTTTTTTTTTGCTGCCCGCTGTAAGGGTGTGTAGGTGAGGTGTTGATGAGAGTGGCCGGGAGCCGGTGGCCCGCGTCAGAAGGCTGGATGGGTGTGGGGGTTAGCTGGACTAAAAGGGGGGTAGTGCGCATGTATTGGGGAAGGGAGGGAGCTACATCTCTAATGGGGCACTCCTGTCCTTTTTCATTTGCGGCTCCAGTACGCTCTGACAGCTTGAGGCTTTTTTCTACCCCCCCCCCCCCCCCCCCCTCTCCGCTGTGCTTGCTCTACCCCCTTGGTGGAGCTGACCTGAGCGCGAACAGTAACAGATGCTAATTCCTTCACTCCCTCTCCCCCAATCTCCCCAAGGGAGTGGGAGGTGGGGGTGGGGATGGGGGGGTGGAGAGGAGAGCGGAGAGGACGCAAGGGGCGGGCGGGAGGAGGCGAGAGGGGTGGGAGCAGAGCGGCACTGCAGGCTCCCCTCCGTGGGATTACAATGGATTATCCCGCTAAGAAGCGGCACGAGCTGCTCCCCATGCCTGCGCATGGCCTGGCATCCCCATAGCAACAAGCCTTTCCCCTGCTGCCCCTCTAACCCCCCCCCCCACCCCCTCCTGCCCCGGTGCGGCGCAAGTGACAGCTGTCCCCTCTGTCAGGACGAGCCTCTGAGCCCAGGGTGAGGGACTGAGGTCAGAGGGGATCCTGGGAGTCAGAGGGGTCACAGGTGAACAGAGAGGGAGAGGACAAGGTGACGAAGGACAGAATGAGTACATACTCAAGACACAGAGTAGGTATAGAGAGTGTATATATATAGAGAGAGAGGAAGGAGAAAAGAAAAGGAACAGACAGAAAAAGAGAGCTGTACAGCTGAATAGTTTAGCAAGCAGAGAAAGCATGTGGGAATAAAACAGCCACAACTCAACCTGAGACACAGAGTCCGGGAGGAGACAGATGGAGGCTAAAAGGAGGGACAGCTCTGAAGTGTGAGAATGAGAGGGAGAACAGAGAGAGAAGAGGGGATAGAGACAGAGAGAGAGGGGGAGGGAGGGGGGAGGATGAGGATGGGGAAGGCAAGGACCTCCTGTTGAGTTTGTCCTTTACTGTCTCAGCACCTCTGACACTGCCAATAATCTTCACTTCTGACACCTTGAGAGGAGGTATGTGCAGAACACTTCATCTGTGCGCACACACACACACACCAACACACATGACCTCACACAAAGAAAGACGAACACACACACACACACATATTTTATATGCACACTATCAACCGCCTATACACATTTGCACAAGGACAGTTTTGTTCCCTGTTTCAAGGTTACTCGCTCATCCTGGGCCAAAACTGAGCGACCCTCTCAAACTTAGCTGGAGCTCGCGCACTTCAGCTGGGCTTCCTCATCCGCATGAGCAATCAGGCGGGCTTAATGGACCACTCCCCAGTTTGAGGGTTCAAAGCCAGCCAGGATAATTAGAGAGGCTCAGCTCTCTTTTCCCAGCTTCATATTTTAATAAAGAAAGAGTCGTTTATTAATTCCGCTCCCCCCACCACGGCGCTGCTCCCTTTGGAGTACTTCCACGGTGCTGAAATGAGGGTTTGGCAGAGCCCCTGCAGCCCTCCACCCTCACCCGCCCAACCCCACCCCCTCCATCTCTCCCTGTGCATAGGAAGACTTCTAGGCCTGTGCTGCAGTGTTTCATGTTATATCCGTAGGCTGG